>NC_088296.1:0-300000 GCF_032854445.1 Liolophura sinensis | reverse complement strand
GCTGCACAGTAAGATACAGGTTGGTATTTTCCATGACACCTGTTCAGTCTCATGTTGTTGTGGCTCATTTTGACTATGTAGAATATTGCTATTAAAGCTGATTCTGTCACATATTATATATGTAGATTACAATTAAAGAGTTAAACCCGAATATTGACGACTTTTTATCAGAACTTAAACAGGGGAATACACGGACTGATGCGGTGATTTATTTATGTGAACGACGAGTCTATTTACTTATTTCTGGCTTGTCTGATCAGACTATGGTATCATTATTATGACTTTCTTCTCAGTGACACACACGCGATATGCCCACCTCAGACAACTCCATTTGATATATCATCTCTGATCATGCGCTGTTATAATAATATCTATAATATATACACGTCACCATTTGATCTGATGGGGCGACAACGTTCGTGTTTGAACCAGCCCCAGGTGTCTGAGGTTGGAAGCAACTAAGGCTTCACCATGCTCGGAGCATCAGTTTTGATGGCACGACCCTTTTAGAAGTTGACCGACGTACCTTTGGGGTTTTGAGTAGACACTTACATGTACATCACTGGATTAAAGGGAAATCCCCTCCACCCCGGAGACACATTGTTATGTGGCGCGTATAGTTCACCCTTTTACACATACATATATAACTTCTTGAACACACAGTTCTAAAGGTGTGGATGAGGTAATAAACGAATTTTCTGTTTGGCAGGAAAACCAGGAGCTTCACACTGAGGAGGTAGAAAAGGCTTATTGTGCAGCCTTGGAAGCTTTACAAGCCTGGAGGCGGCACTCCTTAGATGGCATAAGAACCCGCTATTCACAGTGGAGTGTGGAGTGTAGTGCTATACTCAAACATTTACAGCTACAGGCCCAGGAAATGGAGACGATGGTACAGGCTTCCAATGATTTATTAGCATCAATGGACGTGGAGTTTTTGCAGGTAAGTCAAGCATATAAGTCACAATCTCTAACATTAGTTCAGTTGCCTCTACTACAGACGTTACCTAAGACCCAAACCACCCTTAGGAACTGTGATCAGGTATTCAAATCCACCTCATGCTTCCAGATCTGCTAAAGTTTTAGATCCTGAGTTCAACAGCCTTATTATGCTCAGTGGCGCCCCTCGGTCCGATTAAAGCAATACAGTAGCAACATGTAATGTCAAAAAGAACATACTGTATGCTGTTTTTTTTTAAATAAAACAAGGTTTGTATGTAAATAGATTTGCAAATAAGGGGGAATTGTATTGTATGAAGCACAATGGAATTTATTAAGCAGAATTGAGAGCTGATGTTGGCTATGTAATAGATCAGGGAATGGTCTAAATGTTGGATATAAAAGCCAAGGGTGCTTGTGTACTGTGTGTCTCTGGAGCGGTATCTGTTTCTTCTTTACGTGATTTTATATGTATGCTCAATTCTGTTTGTTGACAGGGTTCCACGGACTTCACCAAAACGTATGTATAAATGTGTTATACGTCCCCATGTTTGTTATACATGCGCACGTGACTATTGTCAGCAGATGTGTTTCTGTAAGCTATAGTTGTCCAAAACATGACTCAAGTGTGAGATATATCTAATGTTCAATCTTACGTTTGTCCAGACAAATTAGATCTAACCTACTAGGAATAGTACATTATGGCATTCTTATAACTGCGCGGACACAAGATCACTACACGACTGTGCCTCTTTGTTTTCTCTCCTCTTCTGGCAGAACTGATGACCAGCTGAATGGGATAAGATCAGATCTGGAGAAACATGAGGTCAGCAGACAGAAGCTTCTAGCTTCTGTACAACTTGACCAAGTTGTTCCTAGACAGGTGACTGTAAAAGAGACAATGCAAGAACGCCAGGACTTAGAAGCAGCAGTCAGTGGACAAATATCTCCCCTACGTGTTACAAGTAAGTTCTTATGTATAAAAGGCATACAGTAGGGTGTGCTTAGACGACATAAAGGACTGAAGGATTTACATTAGTGTGTGCATCGAAGACACAGACAAAAATGAAGAGGGCGAACGGCTGTGTACCTGCAAAACACACGATAGACTCTGTTAAGAAAACAAAACCGATATGTCCGTGGCGTGCCAAGAAAATGAACAGTATTCCAAGAGAGACGAAAGTGAGAAGAGTTTACAAAAAGTACAGATAGTATAAACCATATACATTAATGTTAGGCAAGAGATAGGGTGGGTAAAAGGATGCTAACTAATGTGTGGTATACAGTAGTGTGTGCCCGGAATATACAAATTATTGTCAGATATACAGTATGGTTTGCCCAGAGGACAGAGGCTAATTTGAGTTATACAGTAGGGTGTGCTTAGAAGACACAGGGTAATGCGAGGTATACAGTAGGATGTGCACAGAAGACACAGACTAATGTGAGTTATACAGTAGGGTGTGCACAGAAGACACAGGCTGATACGAGGTTTACAGTAGCGTGTGCACAGAAGACACAGGCTAATGTGATGTATACGGTAGAGTGTGCACAGAAGACAACAGCTAATGTGAGTTATACAGTAGGATGTGCACAGGAGACACAGACTAATGTGAGGTATACAGTAGGGTGTGCACAGAAGACACAGACTAATGTGAGGTATACAGTAAGGTGTGCACAGAAGACACAGGCTAACGTGAGGTATACAGTAAGGTGTGCACAGAAGACACAGGCTAATGTGAGGTATACAGTAAGGTGTGCACAGAAGACACAGACTAATGTGAGTTATACAGTAGGGTGTGCACAGAAGACAACGGCTAATGTGAGTTATACAGTAGGATGTGCACAGAAGACAACGGCTAATTTGAGGTATACAGTAGGGTGTGCACAGAAGACACAGGCTAATGTGAGGTATACAGTAAGGTGTGCACAGAAGACACAGACTAATGTGAGGTATACAGTAAGGTGTGCACAGAAGACACAGGCTAATGTGAGGTATACAGTAAGGTGTGCACAGAAGACACATACTAATGTGAGTTATACAGTAGGGTGTGCACAGAAGACACAGGCTAATACGAGGTTTACAGTAGCGTGTGCACAGAAGACACAGGCTAATGCGATGTATACGGTAGAGTGTGCACAGAAGACAACGGCTAATGTGAGTTATACAGTAGGATGTGCACAGAAGACAACGGCTAATGTGAGTTATACAGTAGGATGTGCACAGAAGACAAAGGCTAATGTGAGTTATACAGTAGGGTGTGCACAGAAGACACAGACTAATGTGAGGTATACAGTAGGGTGGGCACAGACGACACAGACTAATGTGAGGTACACAGTAGGATGTGCACAGGAGATTCAGATTAATGTACAGTTGGCCCAGAAGTCACAAAAGGAAGAAGGTACATAGCAGAATTATATATCAGCAGCTGCAAAATTAGATCAGAACAGATGGTAGTGAAGCCATCGGTGTCTACCTTGTATTTACAAATCAGCGGGTGTAATGTTAGATTAGGACTGGTGTTTGTGTATTCTGTGGTGTCTGGGTGATGTTTACCCCATGTGTACAAGAGCAGGTGTACACTCTTAGAGCAGGACAGATAACATGTTGCACCCAATTTTTTGTGCTTTACGCCGTACTCAAGAATATTTCACTTAGACGACTTCGGCAAACATTATGGTGGGAGGAAACTGGGCATAGCCCGGTGGAAACCCACGATCATTTGCAGGTTGCTGGAAGACCTTTCCACGAACGGCCGAAGAGGAGGCCAGCATGAGCTGGACTTGAACTCACAGCGTCCGCATTGCATGGTGAGAGCCTTCTGTTTCATTACGCTGCGCTAGCGCGCTAACCAACTGAACCACGGAGTCCCCCTAATTATTACTGAAACGTGTATTCAAGTAAAAATTCGCCATTATTTCCTAGATTCAAATGTAGTCAAACACTTACTTCAAGGGGGAATAAAAAAGAGAAAAAATGCCCTCATATCTGTTTCATTATTAATGTTAAAGGATATAGATTCCATGTATAAGAGTATGAGGTTTACATGCTCTTCCCCCCTAATATAACTTTGTTGTTAATATTTAAATATTTAGGTGTCTTTAAAAAAAATGGCAAATTGAAGAAAATTTAGCTGACTACTTCTGGTGGATTAAATAGTCTTTGGGGGTATTGTGACAGTGAAAGTCACTTGGTAAGTTATGTGTGGCGAGTTACTTCCCTTATTACACAGACAACTTCGGAACTCCACGAATGGCAACAGGCCTACTGCAGCTTGATAGTGAATTGCAGGCAGCGAAATTTGGCGCGAACGAAACCGTGCGGTTCAATTTGGCTAACCGGAAAATCGGTTAGGCCAACTGTCCAACGAGAACGTCCTTAGAGTCAGTGTGCATTAGGTAACTACAGATAAACTGGACTGAACAGCTTTCATAATCACAACGCGGCCAGTATGGCAACGCGTCTAAAAATAGAAACATCGATTTCAGCCACAGCCAGCTGCCTGTGCTGGTCACATGGAAATGTAATCATTCATATATGCTTTACAGGCTTTGAGATAATACTCAAATTATTTATTTTGACTTATCTTTTCACGATCACGCAAATAAATAAAACAAGGTTACCTTTACATGTACATGTAGTTTAACTGCTACTCGAGCCCAAATTAGTCGAGTCTACCGTACAGATTGATGGAACCCTCACGGGACCTCACTGGCTGCGTTCTGATTTAGAGCACAGGCCTGTGACGTCAAGGTCTCTCCCGGCCCTGTAGCGAGTATATATATATATCACTGTGATAAGACTCACACCACGTGCGTTGGAAACTGCGTTAATTATCAGTAATCAGGGATACCAAACTCGCTCCCCAATACCGTAATGACACTTACTGGAAGTACTTAATGTTGGACTGGGCATATTGCAAACATATAAGCCTGTTTAACGGAATTTCACGTAAAAATGTGCCACAGGAGTCAAGTACCAACCAGGCAACACACAACGTTGAAACACCGTGTGAGTGTAAAATTTCTCTTTCTTTTGTTCACCAACCTTACGGTATGAGCTGCTAGATATAGAAAAGAAAAACAAACATAACATTGAGCTGAATACTTTTATTAATGATCCATAATGATGCCTGAAACATAAACCACGTAAACAATTAGCGTAACCGATCGGGTTGATAAACATACGTGGCGTGACCGAATGATCGGTTAGACGAGGCGGAAAAGACGTAACCGATTTCTGGGTTTCGCCGGCAGGCCAAATTTCGCTGCCTGGAATTGAGTGTTCAAATGTGCCATAATTGACAACTAAAACCAATGGCTGGATAGAGGAAGGTATTTTTCTTTTTGTAAGTGATAAGTTTTAAATAAATTAGATCGCTAAAAGCCTGTATTTTAACCCAGTAGACCTACTTACTCTATGTCTATGTCGTACCCGTCATTTAGCCATGGATACAGTTCTTGTCGAAGCTCAACTCTTTCATACTGGCTGAAAATGACAGAGATCTGTGTATAAATTAAATTCGTGTCAGCAATATATGTCATTTTATTCCAAGAGATTGTGTTGAAAATTAAAAATACAGTATGTGTACAGGTATTTAAACCTCAGTCTTACAGCGTGTGTTTATGGTTTGCTGTTGTTTATGCTGCTTCTGTTGTGTTTTTGCAGAGCCGACGCTGAGATTCACAGAGACAGACGACAGGAAGCTGAGAATCACTGACAGCGGCTGTGTGGTAAAGGCTGAGGGCTTGTCCAGGGTGTTGAGGTGGAGGAGAGCTGTGACAGACGGGCGTTACCAGACGGGCAGGTACTACTGGGAGATACACATCACTTGTTCACATGGCTGTAACTGTTATGTAGGAGTGACACAGGAGAGCTGTGGTGTGAGTGAGGAGACAGACCGTGGCCGTAACACCTGGTACATTGAGATGGCGTACCGTGGTGATAAGGTCTGGTGTTGGTGATGAGATCAAACCTGGCTATCAACAGTACAGACCTTACACACGATCTCATCACCTGGGTGTGTACCTGGACTGTGATGACCACACACTGACAGTCCTGGACTGTGACAACAACCAGGTAATGTACACTGCCAGTGATGTTGTCGTCACAGAGCCTCTCGTGCCATGGTTTGGGTTTATCGGGTCTGGATCTGTGTCTGTGTCTGTGTCTGCTCGTCTGGTAACGGGTGACTCTGCAACTCTGCCTCCAGTTCTCTGTGATATGATAAGCACTTCCTGACCATCGGGTAATTATTCATTACATCTTTTCCATCATATTATCATCTGTTGAAGGAGACTGTTTTGTTAGGTTTTTTAAAAAAAACAAAGGCAAACCAGTTTGTGTATTGATGTTTTAGTTAATGTGAGCACTGTGGCTAATTCAGTATGTATAGCTTCTTCTGCAAAGTGGTCAGTGATCTGTCACAAGCTTACATCTTGGTGTAGTTATACACAGTCTGTTTCACTTATCCTGAACATCAGTGTCAGGTTTCTTTCAGACAAAATACATGTAGATAATGACTAGGTAGTTTTATTTTTAGTGATGGTGACTTGTAAATCAGCATAATCAGGAATGTCACTGAGCAAAACGGGTCACAATTTATACATGACAATACATATTGTCAACATGGTACATGTAGTAATTTTTGTTGTGTTATGTAACTTTAATTCCTAAGAAATAAACTAAATGAGAGAAATATGGCTTACCCTTTTAGCTTAGACCGGAGCATTTATTTTCCATAATGATTATGTATTAAATCTTCAACGTGAAAAATATATATACCCTAACTTTCGCATGGTACCTTGCCATACCTCTACATGCAGCTTGTACTTTTGTCTACAATATTCTCAGCTACCACTTTTTTAGCTGTAGTGGTTGAAAGTGGAGTCATAACATTTTCTTACCTTGGTAACCGTCAGTGAGGTGGGTAATAACTCTGGCAGGGGGGAAGTTTTCAGTTCTATCTAAAACAATTAAACCACTGATGTATTTTATTTTGACATGTTAGATGCAAAGTAGCACAGCAGAAATTGATAGTGTATGAATAACTTAAATACCTCTGTGTCAGTTTTATCCAATCAGTCCTCCTTCTTCAGTTCGGAGGCAAGTCTTGGACGCAATTTCCTGAATTGCGCATTTTTAACCTATAAAAAGGACAAGTTTTAAAATTTTTTGTTAGTAATATCTTTATATGAATTTGGCACTATAACCAAAATCTTACATGTCCAATGGCAAAAGTCAAAGTTCAGGGCTGTCTGTAGTAGCCCACCTGTGTTGATACTCTACACGTAAGAGTTTGGGATAGGATGTTTTGTGGAGAATGGGGTTAATATTTCTTTTCTTTCAAAAAGAAGATTTGCAGAAATGAACATTTACCCTGTATTACATTAAAATGCAACAAGTGTTGTCCTTAGATTGTAAAATTTTACCACCTCTACTCAGCTGCGCAGAAGTTATGTAGGAATTAGTAAGCCTATCCCCACTTGTACCTGTAGAAATGAATTACAAAAACTAAACAATTTTTTATTATTATTGTTTCCCAGACAGCACAGTTAATCAAATTTCATCAAACGTGAGAAGCAGATCAACTTTCAGACCTGTTTGAAACACAGCATTAGCATATTTAATGTTGTAAAGTCACTTTGCACATAACAAAATTGAAACACATAATCGTGCATTGTACACTATGTGTCATACAAGTATGTAGGTGTTTCAGAATATGTGATAAAAATAACTTGCTACGTCTAAATATATACACATGGCTGTGACTTGATACAGTCCTGGTCAAATAAATGCAATATTACACTCACCTGTGTAAATAAAATTTGGAAGTACAAGCCTGATAAGTGTAAGGGTGAAATTTTGCATAATTAACAGGGTGGGGATGGGGGTGGTGGGTAGATAGGGTTGGGGTTGTAATGGTTGGGGATAACCCATGGTAAATACCAAAAAGTAGTCCAGTTAAGACACGCACAACTTGACCTTATCACAATAAAGGTGATCAGGCAAAATTGGAATTTTTGATTTTTTTTTTTTTTTTTTTTGATTTTCATTCACTATTTATGTAGTAAATTTGTCAAATTCAACCTCAAAAATATATATCCACTACTAAACTTCCATGTGGTACCATGCCTGCGCATGCAGTTTGCACTTTTCTCTACAACATATCAAAAATCAACCTGGCATTAACGCCATGTTTTGAGCTGTGGTTGCTGGAGGTGAAGTCATGACATCTTCTTACCTTGATAACATTCATGGGGTGGGTAATAACACTGGGCAGAGGGTTTTTAGTTCTATCCAAAACAGATTCTGATATAACTTAACAGGATGCAGTGCAGAAATTTAAAGTGTGTCTTTGTGGCAGTTTTATCCAGTTTTATCAGCGCTTGTTCACACTTCATTTCGGAGGCATAGCTTGGACACAATTGCCCGAATGGCGCATGTATAACCCATAAGGTGTACTGGGAGTATACTTGAGGCACATCCGAGGTGTACCCTTGAGGTAGGACATATCTGATGGTGTGTCTGAGGTATACATGTACTTGGGGTTGTAGGCCAACATGTATGTGAGGTGTATTGAAGGTGAACCTGGGGTACTATGGTTGGTAAAAAGATGATGGCTGAGGTGTGTCTGAGGTATAGGTGGAGGTATAGCTCAGGTATATGTTATTGGCAAGAGGGATGTACCTGAGTGTAACATTTATTACACTGTTTTCACTTTTATTTTGGTGAAAAACAATCTCAAAACCCTAAGCTAATGGCTGTATCAATTATAGATAAATTAAAGTTGTAAATTTGTAAGTGCATGCAGTATTTTGTTTACAGTTTCAGTAATTTTCAGCTGATTTTTGTATGTGCTCACACTTTACAAATTCAGCTCCAAGAAGTATCAGTCAGTGCACATTTGGGTTCCTTTCCCACAGCCTGGAAAAGGACATTCTGATGGGCAGTAATCTTTGAATAATCAAGGAAAAAGCTACATTTATCCATGCTCTTTTGTTGGACAATATTTGCACAATGAATGGCAGGTATGTATTGGGTGAGACAAAGTCTTATATTTATTTTGTAAACCTTTTTTTTTTGGACAAAAAATTGTAATTTTGTAGTCATCATTTTGTTTGAGGTAAAATGCCTGAATCAGATCTCTAATTTTAAAACTTTAAAAAGTTTCTTACCACCATAATGCTGGCAGCTGTCGTATAAGTATGTATGGCCTAAAACACCAGTTAAATAACTCAAATCTTGATATCATTGTTTCCTGTATGTTTAGCATTTTTTTAAATTTGTTTATTGAAGCTTTGCCTTTACTAACAAATTGTCACTACATGTACCTGGCCATAGTTTGAGTAAATACATCAACAGTATTTTGCATTGGAGTATTATAAACATGTCACATGTTCACAATATTAAACATTTTATGATGTTTATCAGCTGTCAGTACACAATATAAACATGTGTTTATTAAAAAAATATATAAAAAAATCTCGTTTTTCTAATATATCCACCTCATTACTAAGTAAATATCTGATGTGTTTACCATAATAACACATCTCTTAGTTGCTTAACATGTTTCTTTCATGAATAAAAACCAATACTTGTTTCAAATCTCTAACAGAAATGTGTTTAAAAACTAAACTCTTTTTTTAGTATGTAAGCAATGTGAGGAAGGATGCTAAGTATTTATATTATCAATTATAAATATTTCCTTTCAAGGAGATTTCCATGTAATTGCTGTGATGTAAGATAATACTCATTACTGCACATTGTATTCACTGCCCAGGTAGATCCATATCATGTAAGTAATACACCGTGTCTGGTGATTACATATGATGACATTGTGATGATTTCGCCCAGTGCAAACCATATGTTTTAACTGTATTGTATACTTTTCATAATACATGTATACACGTTGATTACATATATGCTGTGTGTCAGTTGTTTAAGGATTTTGTTCAGAACATAGATTGTGTTTGACATGGATGTGCATAGTCCGGTGAACTGATAGGTGTAAAGTTGTTCCACTGCTGTTCTTTGGTTTTTGTTTTCAAATTTGATGTAAATAAGCCTGTCCAGAATTTTTCAGTGATAAACCTGATCAATTGTGTTGTACATGTATTAACATTGATTCTCTTTTATTGCATACATGTATAAATAACTACAACATGAGCTATCTCCATCTTGTGTTTAAGCAGCATCACCCAGAGCTGTAGATCTACACGTGCTTAAAGTATATTGACATGTATAATATACACCCTGACATTATTTGCCTGTAAGACACTCACAGCCAACTAGTAATGACACGTATTACTATGTGTGCTCTACAGAATGGGTAGATAGTTCCATTTTAAGTTAACCTCAAAGACCACCAGTCGTCTCCAACTTGATGTGCAGCTCATGTATCCAGACGCTTGATATGTTGCAATGTGTGAGTTTGTCAGTGTGTTTTTGGTTCAAAGTCCCCATACATGTATGTTCAAACCCACAACAATGTGTCCATCTAAAAAAACCCTAACTAAGGTAAATCGACAAGAGACCATATTCCGCCGGTTACGTGTGACTATTTGGCAGCTATCATACTGTTGTCGCTGTTCTGGTTTTACTCTCCATACCGTGCGTCTTTAATTATATTGTACCTGATTTACCTTAAGAAGCGGCGTCATCACTAGTAGGCCCTGATGTAGCTATGGCAACCTATATAATAGATTATGAGGTCATCTATTAGCGCATTGCGCCATTTCATCTGCTTGCTGCTATTTTTATGTCGGTTGTAATTGTATTCGTCTACATGTATGGTTATGTGATACTTTGTCACTTTCTGTCCTTTGTGTTCCAACTTCAGAGATATACGCTAAATAAAAATGAATGGTTATGTATTATATAATTCTCGTTTAAATGGTTGGTTGATTTAGTCTCAGTGAAAGGTAATAAAACACACTTAAAATCATGAACCGTATGTAGTGTTGTTACACAAGTTTTTTACGTATACCAATTTCATATTCAGCATATTCAAGTTACCTCATGGGTGTGTTATCAGTATTGCTGAGTTTCCTCTCTTTCTAATACCGGGTCCTGACATTAACTGATGCATATCTTCTTAGGGGAGCTGGTTGTCCTCTCTTTTTGTCACCTGGCTCACACATGAACTGATGTGTATCTTCTTTGGAGAGCTGGTTTTCCTCTCTCTATAATACCTGGTCAACACATTGCATGATGTGCATTTTCTTAGAAGGGCTGGTTTTCCTCTCTAATACCGGGTTGACACATTCCTCTCTTTCTATCACTGGGCCCACACATTAACTGATGTGTATTTTCTCAGGGGAGATGGTTTCCCTCTCTCTGTAATATAGAGCCCAGAAATTACCTGATGTGTGACTTTTCAGGACGGCTGGTTTTCCTGTCTCTCTAATAACGGGTTCACACATTACCTGATGTATATCTTCTCAGGAGAGATGGTTTTCCCGTGTGATGGGTTTCCTCTCTGGATGACACCTGATTCACACATTACATGGTTACAAGTACCCATCTTCTCTGCTGTGGTGCGTTTCCTCTCTTACACCTGATCCAAATGTTAGGCTACCTGATTTGTGTAACCTCACTTGTGGACAGTTTCGTTTCTTCTTAACTCTGGGGTCACATATTACATGAGTTGTATCTTCTCGGGTGCACTTTGTTTCTTCTCCATCTTATTCCTGGTTTCCCTATCTGCTTTCTTCTGTATAAGTCATTTAAATTTTAATTTAATAATAAACTATTACAAATTGCAACTCCTAGTGTGGGTTTTTATAATAACTTATTTGTTTCAAGAAGACACTGGAAAACCTAAAGATGACCAAGCCTATCCTGACAGATATCATGACTGAGAGTAGTGACGATAACTTCCTTTAGGAATAGATAACTTCCTTTAGGAATAATTGTTACATATTTTGTTGTTACAATTTGCGTTTCAGACATTAACGCAATTTCTAAGAAAAAGCAATTTCTAAGAATTATTAAAATTTGAAACTTTTTTGTAATAAATTATTGCAAATTGCAACTCTCAGGGTGTGTTTTCTTGATAACTTATTTCATTCAAGAAGACACTGGAAAATTCCATCTAATGATGAACAAAGCTAACCTGACAGATGTCATAAATGGTATCAATGACGCTTAATTTATTTAAGAACGAGTTTGTTACAAAATGCGCAATCACGTTAGCGCAATTTGTACTATCAACATTTGTGCACATTTTACCACTACCAATGCGATTATTTATAAAAAGGGTGTGTGATGTTTATGGAGTGGGGTGGAGGGTGGTGGGGGTGGGGGGGGGGAGGTGGGTGGGGGGGTGGGGGGGGCAGGTGATTATTGGAAAGGTTTTTGGTGTCTCTGTAAGACTATGATTTTTGCTACGAGGGGGTATGATGTTAACTGTGAGGGTTTATAGTGTCAACAACGGAGCGTTTTCTATTATTACAAAAAGACCACACTAAATGAATGAGGGAGTGATTATGACTTAACGGCACTTCTGCAATATTTTAGAAATACCATGGCGATAACATGTTTACTCTCGGAGGCAATGAATGGTTTTCAAAATTATGGGAAGATTCAAAATCGAAACAAAAACATCAACATGATTAAAAGCAGCTAAAAAGAACCAAACCTCGTTAAAACTGGGAAACCACAAGATGTTTTGGAATAAAAAAATATATTTTGCGATATAGGCCAATGGCTTTGAAATATTTAATGGTAGCATCACCTGCAATGCTATCAAATAAATGGAATATAGTGTTGACTGTGCAGAACTTTTCCCGAACATGAGCTAAGTCTACACAGTCAACTAAGATATGTTTTATGCCGTATTGAGCATCACATCAAAACACTCGGGAGTGTCCAAGAGACGATCTTTTTGCCGGAACTTTCTTTCGGACACTATGTCAAAAACACGCATGCGTAAGGTCTGGAACAAGGTTCAGAAACTTAAGGGCAAACATAATAAAGCAAAACTCCAGCTTATAAAAGATGAAGATAATATATTAACCTTTCCATCTGATATAGCAAATAGGTTAGCAGAGACAATTTCGAACAAATCTTTTTCTGAGAATTATACTTTAGAATTCCAGCATATTAAAAACCAGAAGGAGAAAATTTCTGTAAAAAATTTAGAAATTATAATCGTCCTTTTACTATCGCTGAATTTAAAATTGCATTACTGGCACACGATACTGCGCGTGACCCTGATAACGTATATTATAAGTTTCTGAACCATTTACCGCCTGATCCACTTGAGACTCTCTTGGACTGTCTTATGATATTTGGATAACTGATAATTTTCAACCCCCATGGAGGGAGGCGTGTATCATCCCGGTTCCCAAACCGGGTAAGGATCATACTGATTCGTCTAATTACCGTCCCATACCTCTTACCAGCTGTGTCTGTAAGACTATGGAACGGATGATTAATGATAGACTTGTTTGGTTTCTTGAAACCAACAATTTAATATCTAATATACAGTGTGGTTTTCGGCAAGGTAGATCTACTATGGATCACCTTGTTCGATTCGAAACCTTTTTTCGTGGTTTTATCAATAATGAACATGTGGTGTCGATATTTTCCGACCTTGAACAAGGCCTACGACACCACATGGAAATATGGTATTTTAAAAGACCTTGCTGATATGGGTCTTAAATGTCGATAACCGATGTTCATATCAGAATTTTTATCTGATCGTCAGTTTCAGGTTCGGGTGGGTCTACTCTTTCCGACTCGAATAAGCAGGAAATGGTGTACCCCAGGGCAGTATTTTATCACCAGCTCTGTATAGCATAAAAATAACTAACTTAGGAAAAACCTTAACATCGGGCACAGAGGGTTGTTTATATGTTGATGACTTCCTTATATGCTACCGAGCTAAAAATATGAATAATATTGAACGTCAGTTCCGGCTTTGTCTGAATAAAATCGAGAAATGGCCAACTGAAAACGGTTTTAGATTAAAATCGTTGGTATGCATTTTTGTAACAAACGGAAATTTCATCTTGAACCCGATCTAAATTTTGTGGTAAACAGATTAAAATTGTAGGTGAAAGTAAATGTTGGGGTATAATATTGGATAATAAATTATCTTGTAGACCACATATAAAAATACTTACCCTGCGGATGGCCGTGGGTTTCCCCCGAGTTTTGCCCGGTTTTCACCCACTATATTGCTGCTCGCCGTCGTATAAGTGAAATATTCTAGAGTATGGCGTAAAACACCAATTAAATAAATAAATAAATATAAAAATTCTTAAAGCTAAATGTACAAAGGCTCTCGATATAATCAAGGTCGTGTCTAGCACCGAGTGGAGTGCTGAAGATCTATTTTATTAAATTTTTATCGTTCTATGGTGAGGTCTAAATTAGACTGTGGTGAGGTCTAAAAAAGTTCTGCTAGGAAGTCGTATATAAAAATGTTGGATCCTGTCCACCACCAAGGGTATAGGCTCAGCCTTGGTGCTTTTAGAGCTTCACCGGTAGTGAGTTTAAGGGCATGGCTTCTTCCATATCCCAAATTAATGTTTAATCTACGAAAACATGAACAAATCAGATACAATTCCTGTGATAATTTAGAAAACTTTTGCTGAAATTAAGGCTAAACATTCAGATTGTAAATTTATATATACTGATGGGTCAAAGGATGGGGACAGGGTTGCGGCTGCAGCTGTGTTAGATCAGCGAGTTGTTTCTCTTCGTCTTCCATCCTCGTCTTCAATCTTCTGCAGAGGCGGGGGTTATACTCCTGGCCTTATCATATGTTCCTTATGGGCATGCCCAGAGGACAATTTGGAATAATAAATTTAAAAACCAGCTGATCCTTGAAATATTACCCATACATAGAAAACAAGGCAGACAGGGTGGCGAAAGCTGCCCTTATCTGATTTTAAACATGTCCAAACATTTTTCATTCATGTTTGATGTTTTGACTACTATATCTAAAAGCTGCACCGCCTCGTGTTTTTAAGTTGTTCTGGCCGCGATATGGCTAAGATATTGCCGATGTGGCGTTAAGCCATAATCATTCATGCATTCATTCTTTCATTCTGTATTAATTTACCAAAGGGACACGGACAATCTCTCATTTTGGGAATTATTTCCTACCCGAAGAAAGAAAATATCTTCAATACCATTTCATGGGGTTGTCATAGTTGTGTTGCCAACCATGTCCACGTAGGCCTACATATCCGTCTCGTGTCAAACCTAGACGGGATTCCCCAGCAGCGAAAACGATACGAGCACATGTGATGTCTTAACACAGAAATGCTTCTGACAGGAGAATTCCCAAGCGATTGCACTGTCCTAGATGCCTTGAATTTTGAATGTAGCGCCACTGCCTCGAAAATATCTCTAGTTGCAAGTTGCGGGATATAGGTAATCAATACTGGATATTATATTGTTGGAACAGGGGAGGTAACAAGGGTCTAGGTACTGGACTAAATTCTGATATCTAGATGGATGTCACACATATGGTTTACAAGTAAATTAAGGCAGTGAAATTCCCAAAGTGTTCTAAAACCACTGAGTACATCCCTCTTAGTTCTCCAACTCGTGCTGCAAACTTAGTCTCCCCTGGTATGAAAATAACTTTCTCATGTAAAGTGTCGTCAGTGTCGTATTAGTAACAAGTAGTCGCAAAGAAGGGCTGTGGTCGCAAATTACCACGTGCCGATAAAACATATGCTTAATGGCAGCGTTAATATTCACCGTTCTGGCCAATCGATTCTCTGAAAACGAGGCACGGGCCGTTCTGCTGCTTGAGGAGGAAAATGACGACGGAGAGTTCCCGGATGTGCAAATTCCAGCGTAGTGCGGGACATTGATCATAAGCTTTCTAGCCTGATCCAATAGATCCGTGCCCCAGAAGCATTCGCTCTCAGGCAGCACAAATCGGATCTGTCTGAATATATTTATTTCACTTTTACGACGGCGGCCAGCATTATGGAGGAAGCCTGGTGTAGCCCGGGGGAAACCCACAGACCTTCCCTCCTACGATCGGAGAGGAAGCCACCATGAACTGAACTTAAAATCACAGCGGCTGCATTGGCGAGAGGCTACTCGGTCATTACGCTGCTCTAGCACGCTAACCAACTTATCGGAGGCCCCATATCTGAATATAATCCTGGGACTTGATTTAATCGGACTTCCGCTATATCTGTGCACATAGGTTAATACGAGTTAAAACTAACACAGTCATCTGGTCATACTGTATTCTATTACACCTTCCCGTTCCTATACAACAGCGTTCCGGGTAAAATCACAGTAGTTTTGCCCGCAATCGACATTTTGGACACAACTTTCATCGGCATTTCTAATTCTCATGTGATGTGTCTTAAAGGGCTAGATATCGCACTTGCTCGTTTTACAAACTTAACTGCCGTCATGTAGGTGGATGGTAGTTAAATGTGGTGTTGAACAACAGTCACATTGAAAATGTGGTGTTGAACAACAGTCAAATTGAAATCCAACAATTCATATGAATCCTTAAACTTTCCTTTATTCAACAATATGGTAGTTGACAAATGGTCACACATAGCCGGTGAAATAAGACGTTTGGTCAATGTACCTTATGTACTTGTTGCAGTTGTTTGAACCCAGAAAGGTGAAATAGACCTATGACCAATTTACCTCAGTTACTTGCAGCACTTACTTAACCCAGAAAGGTAAAACACCGCCTTTGGCCACTTTACCACAGTGACTTCTAACTCAACATGATGAACCGTTCTAAATAAAAAAAAAAAAAAAAAAAAAAACAAGTTCGAAGTATATTGCCGATGTGGCGTTAAGCCATTATTATTCATTTAATCGGCGAACGAGCTGCGCAGAAGGTTCAAATGACAGTTGAGCGCTACCGTTTCTTCTGACGCTGCTGTGAGTGTGTACTTTATATATGTTTTATGATCACACGTCACCGATAATTGTGACGTATTAAGGGAAGGAGCAAATGAGTTCACAGCTTTGGGCCGTCTTGGTACGGACATGAAGGAGCTACCCATTAAATATGATGAACTGGTTTTAAAATAAGTACTGGAAACTTGTGGGACGGTGTAAGGGATTGAAAAGCGGGGAGCAACTCCACAGTTGTCATTCGGTACCGACCTTGAATTAAGACGAGATCTTTCTACATTATAACAAACATTAGATCCATGGTGTCCTTGCCAACCAGTGATGACGTCATCCCCTATACAGTGTAGAGTTTGAATCTCCTGCTAACTGATGACTTGAACAAACATGACTATTATTAATCAAGACACAAAACTTATAATGGGTTCTTATCTACTGACCCTCTGCCAGCAGCCAAAGATATGGCTGCTTTTGCCCTCCACCGGTTTTTGTTTACAACCTCGGTCCAAGGAGCCTGCTGGAATTTGCTTTCCATGGCGTCTTACAGCTACGATATCACAATAACCAGGTAGTCACACCAAACATTTATTACGTCATTCTCTCTCAGGAGATTGCGATAGTTTCGGGGTTGGTTTACTGGGGGCGCTGTAATATACACTGTTCAGATAACATCGCCTGCTTGTGAAATATATCTTAGTTTTGGTTTGTGTTTCAGGGTAAAAGGGATCGGTCGTCTGCGTGTGCCGTCGCTTCTGTGATACCGGAAATCACGTCCAGAAACACCAACGCTGCGACCGTCATGATCGCTGAGAAGGCAGAGGACATGGTTAAAGGCGTCAGTCAGATAAAACTATAATCTTAATTGTTGAATATGGTAATATGTTTGAAGCTCATAGACCTTATTATACGTACCAATGTTTTTGTCTCAATGTGATGTGAGTTTTACAGGCGCATGCGCTGAGTCACCAACCGTTGAACATCATCACCCAAAGCCTTGCTTGTGTCGTCCTGGTTAGATCGTGCTATAGCACACACGATTGACATGATCGTTATATACGGCCAGTCCCCCATCACCGCCAACGCTGCCAAAGTATCATAGCTGTTCGGATTGGCTTTTCTCATTGGCTGTTAATAAAACTGCTTTTAAATCAAAATCTTATTTGTCCATAATGTATGACATTTCTGAGTTTATGCTCATTAACATCGCTACAAAATCCCTGTAGGGGTCGTCTGTCCTGGTGCAACATTCGAGGGTTCCTGATCCCCCTCGGCCCCGGCAGTTCTGGCTTAAGTAAGCTCGCTAGATGATGAAACATTCAAGGATGACGAAACCTGTTAGCATCTATGATGGGAATCTACATTAGCAGAACTCCTGCATGTTAACAAGCCCGGCGTATTTCACACTACCGGGGACTTTTTTATGCGATTTCTGGGAAATAAGTTTAAAATATGAAACCAGCAGAAGAAACAGCTGAATCCTTTTTATTTGTTTTTTTATAAATATTCATAAAGTTTGCTGATTGTATACATGCGTCGAAACAAAGAAACAAAGTCGTATACTAGCCAATATGGATGTTCCAAGTCAATAATAACAAATCCAGTTCACATAACGATGCTTAACACAAAGAAAGAACTAAGAAAGTAAGTGATGTATAAAATTAGAAAAGAATCATACAAAAGAAGCTGTCAACAATTTTCAGTGATGAAAAGTGCGCAAGGTATGCTCCAGGAGGTTTACACGTTATAGACAGACTTGTCTGAGACATATTTTGTGTAATGCGTGATGAACAAAGTAATTTTCTCTGCTGGCTAAAGCATTTTCTAGAATTATCTGGTACAACACCTGGTGAGTGTCCAGGAACCGACTTGGCCCTGGAAGCTCTAATCCTACAAATATCCCTGGCGCATTTTCTGCCATATATTTCGTGGAAATTTTTTTTTTGCATATTTATCTTTTCGTTCAACCATAAAGAGTGATCATGTTGGCTTAGAGCCTTTTGTTTATGAGCTATGCCCACTCTCATCTCATGGTCAGTTGACTTACTGTATGTAATGAACGTTTATGAAATCCTGTGCCTGGAATCGAGCAGACATGTAGCTGGTAAGGCGGCCCACGGTGGTGGAAGGACGTTCACACTCTAAACACTATAATCTTACATTTAACATTGTAAATGTCCCAGCACATAAGAGTGTGTCTGACCACTTTATGAAGTGTTCATGTGTTACCACTTGTGGGAGTGTTCACATCACAACTCCAATAACAAAGTTGGCTAATCAATACCTTGAACCAACTGTTAGAACAGAGTTTTACAGAAGTTAGCAGTTTTAAAGGAGAGGGAATGTTAATACCTATAAAAAGTGTTAAAACATTAACACGTAATAAAACAGATACAGGTAATTCTTGTACAGTCAAACCTCCTGATCCTTGGGGTGTTAAATATAGCACGTACCTTTTAAGAGAGCATTTGGCATTTTCCTGAAACTTTATGGGCAAGACAGAGACCATGTGAGGGTCTGCATGCGCTATTTGATTGGCGGTACTTCGATTTTTATCCAGAGTCCATACCTGCCAGTTCTGATTTACATGGTGTATGGAATGATGTTTTGTAATCATTTCTCTCTCCCCCATACTCAACAGTTTGCCATTCCGACCCAGCTTGTCAAGCGCTGTTTACAAACAAACCGGAAGAGCAGTTTAGGGGACAATTCACACCGGATCTGGTGGCCTCAGCTGGTCTGAAGGGCCACTAGGTTTACTACTATGCTGATTAGATCCTTTTTGTGGAATTTTTGATGTGGATAATCTAGTACCACATTGGCAAATTAGGTTTTCAGGAGAGTACATGAGGAACAGATGGGGCTACGTGCTACCTGCAAACTAACATTGTTTTGAGTTTATACGGAAATGACAGGAATCACTTATATAAATAGAGAGCAGACTGCAGAAGAGGCCACAATTGAAACATTTGTTTGCTTTAGTACTGTCAAACCCTCATGTCCCTTTCCTGCACATGGGAACATCGTGGCTGGATTAAGTTGAACACACGAGCCGCTTAATGGTTTTTGATATGGTAAGGAAAACAATCAAAATGAACCAAAATGGTAGCACATGTTTGGGTTTATTAAATGTTAATATGTACTTAATGTGTTTCCTGTTACTGTCAGTTTTTTGCTTTGTGAATTAATTGACATTTACAACCCCTTGAGATTTCAGTTCGGGGCATATCTGCTCCAGCGGGTTGGTCGAACTGGGCCAATCCGACCTCCTGTCTCTGTCTCTGTAAGAGCCATGTTCAATGTTGGGATTGAAAATCTCGTATATCCAGCCTGCCCTCAGACACTGGGATCCCGTTCTCTTCCATTAAGGGTCGCTACCCAGGGAGCAGGTACTCCACGATATGGGTCTATTATAATTACAGGGTCCATACGGGAGAGCTTTAGGTTAGTTGCCTTTTTGACGATAATGTTGCCCAGAGGCCGAATTTCACCCCGGAGACTCCATGGGAGTAATGCCGCTTGAATTCAGTGGGCAACTGTTGTAGATGTAATCTCATTATAATGGTTTCAGAAAATCCACCCAACGGTTCTCAGTTATATTTTCTGTTTGTGATAACGCTTACATATGATATGAACCTGTCTCTTGAGGTCATTTTGTAGGAAGCTGATTTGTTTGAAATTTTGGATGTAAAGTTAAAGGCGAGTTGTGCAAACCATTGTTGGGATGTCACTTAGTACAAATGTGTACAAAAACCATGAGGGAGTTACCTCCCCTGCATGGATAGCGTACAGTTCTGAGAACTAAGTATCTACCATATCAATCTGTTCATTTGTATTGAATTGTAAAGCACGGTGGTATTTGTGTCGACAGGTAAGTCTTATAAAACGGAGTATATATATATTTGGGGTGGACATATTTATTCAGCTAGGTAGTTGTCTTTTCTTGATCGTTTTACCGACTATAAGACACTGCTTAGTTGGTTGGATCGTCCTAACACTGGCACAATATAGTCAAGACGTACGCGATAGAAAGAAAAACCAGAGCACCAACGACAGCGTTATAGCTGACAAATGGTCACAGGTAACCTGTGAAATACGACCCCATGTCCATTTATCTCAGTCAAGGTTTGCTTCTAACTGTTTATGTAAATACGTATATAGTAACCAATTACACGCCCCTAACACCATGTCTTAAGCAGCAATAGCTAATATAAAGCAGTGATGTTAGTTACAGTCTGACAACTGGTGCGTGTCCTCGTACAGACTCTACCATCAGCCTGTGTATGAACCTATATCACCCTCGATAGACAGTCTGGATATTTCCTTCTGACGGAAAACGACTGGATTGGGCTCAGGCTCATACTGTTTAATTATGTCGATCTTGTCACCACATGTATACAGGTTGATGGGAAGCCTCTACGTTATTGTTTATGAAGCTTTGACCTTGAAAGGCCTTATGCAGAGTTATGTTAAAGGTCAGGAACTGGCGGTGAAGTGTCGCCTGTGGTACACAAAGCCCGAGCATGTTAGCTTGATCACGTATTGTTGTTTATTGCTGTCTTAACAACGTTCGACTGTCGGCTGCAAATATAAAACTGTGGTAGTCAAAAATTGATGAATAGGGTATGCAGTTCCCCTTTTCTATGTAAGTCAGCCCGTTTGATATATGATAGCCTATAAGCTAAGGAATGAGTGTTTACGTAATGGTGCTAAAGGTAAATTGAGTCGTAAAATTATGTACGAATTTGCACAGAATATTTTCAGCCTTACTGTGATGAATACAGATAACGCCCCGGTAATGCTGTCTATTTTACAACTTTAAGACCCAGATGTATATGTATCCATAACTAAGCGGCCACATGTATTGTTAACTGCACACTCTTAACACAGACAGCTCTAGCTAATCTATAGAAAGGCCTACATGTATGTATACTGCCGTCATCATTGTCCAATATGTTACACCCTCCATGATCCGTGATCACTGCGCGAGGGTACATATATAGGGCGTGCTAACACAGCTTATCCCGTCAGGATGGCCGAATACATACATGTATATCTCCATTGCTTATATATGACCTAGATACAACTGGCGCTGACAAACTTCTATAGTCCTCCTGAGGTAACATATATCCAATCAGGATTTTGATTAAATCCTCCCCCTTACAGCACTGTAGACATACGTTTGTTTCCATGATGAAAACGATCAAGATCCAGCATTGCTTCTGGGTTGCCCCCCCCTCCCCCCCTTTTATATCGCGAGAGTCGTTTTATGGTATGACAAAAGCAAAATTTGCCTACTTTCTAACTTAGCTGATATATATGTCTCTATATTTAAGAGACTACATGTATTAATAATTCTACACTCTTCACACAGACAGCTCTAGCTAAGCTATAAAGAGGCCTGCATGTATGTATACTGTCGTCCTGACACCCTCCATTAACCGTGTAAGTTTGCTTATGGATTATCTAGGGTTATCTTTGTGAAGATATAACTGACGCCGACCTACTTATACAGTCTACCTGAGGTTGTATATCTCCAATCAGGATTTTGGGGTGTCTTCAAAGTGTCCCCGTAACAACACTGTAGACCATATATATAACTTCATTATCAAAATGGTTAAGTTCCAACATTCCTTCTGGTGGATATTTATTCCCCTGCTTTAATATCGCGAGATTCTTTTTCATACACTGCTGTTAATAGTAACACTATTAAAAATAGTAAGTAGACAATAGTAAAAATCACCATATTTCTAACTGAGCAGAAGAGATGACCTACAAGGGAGGCGAGGCACACACACTGATATAGGTCTTACAATGCTTTTTGAAGGAACATTGCAATAGTAACAAAAAGTATTATATGTTACCTACATATATGGTTGGAAATGTTTTGGGAGGTAACTCACTCTGAAAAATGGGCACTACCTTTAATGGATTACTGAAGAATGTATGTCGCTTTTATAAGATACATAAGTTGGAAAATGGTATAAATAACTGAAAGTTAACGATTATATATTGAACCTCCTCACCGTACAAACTTACTTCACATGAATCAGCTGTTTCTTGGAGAAAGGGATACTGTGTTAGCAGACGCTGTAATACTTTATCATCATTTGAAGGGTGGTTTTATGACAGAAAATAAAAAATGCAATTATATGGGTGAACTAAAACAAGTTAGCTTTTAAAAGAAATAAATCTTTTCCGGTTAGATTGATACTTCGTATCTGAAGACTTTTTTTGATTACCTCATAAAACTGTGTACAAAATTATGCTGACGGGTGGAAACCTCTTCTGGAGGAAACTGAGTAACTGAACATGTAAGGCCCTTAGGTTGTTACAGATATTACATGATCACTTCAACACAAATGGCCATGTGCCTTTTTTTGTTTGTTTCCATATTAATAAGCAGTAAAACAACAAACAATAGTATTCATCTTGTATTCCCTTTTGGGTTTTTTGTACATGTATGTCGGATGTGTTTTGTCTTCACTATGGGTGTCTTGTACGTACTTCTAATACATTTTGAGCTCTTTGTGGGTTTCCTGAACGTCTGATTTATTTCACGTTCTGTCTGGTTTTGTGTCACAAGACATTTTCACCCAACAGCGAGCTTGTACAATTGTCAAACGAGAAAGTTTTCGTTATCACCCTGGATGTCCCTAGGCTTTGTGCAAATGCAGTTTAATTTTCAGCTCTATCGAATCAGTGGTTCTGGAGAGGAAGATTTGTTTAGTTTAACAGAAATCCAATATGACTTCTAAGTCAGTCGACCAAATGTCACCAAATGTCAAAAAGCACAACTTCAGATACTTTCCTAAAACGTTCTAAAGTTTCAGGAATGTACCATCGGTCGTTTTCTCACAAAATGTATCACATAACTGTCGGGAATAATAATATTTCGAACAGATATAATAGAGGTTGTAGTGATGTTAACTGTTATATATTAGACGTTACTGGTCTATAATTAGTTGTCCCTTAAAAACTGAATTATAAGAGGATTTCTATCTGATTTCCTATGTTTACCTGGATCAGATATTTATTTAGGTTTTGGAAGAAGCTGAGAAGGAAATTCCGGAAAAGACCCACGAACTATATTCTCTTGTTTGACGTTAGCTTCTAAATAAATTACTGCACACGAGTATCAAATCATCTCTCTGCATATATTTACACATTGTAGTCGTAGGCAAGGCTTCTTGGATGTGCTTTAGGCTTTGTAGCACATGGACTGTATACTGTACACACCTGTTGTATACTAAAGATTGGTTAGCCGCAACGTATAAACTCTCTACGGGTGAGGTTCTAAAGGCACCAAGGCTGAGCCTCAAACCCTGGTCATGGACAGGATCGCACATTTTTAGATACGATTTCCTGGCGGAACCGTAAATGATGGAACCAAGGTCAATTTAGGCCTCACAAAAGATCGATGTAAATTTAATAAAACTGACCGCTCAGCACATAAGTCAAGACTAGACTTTGCTATGTACGACCTTAATTATGTTCAGATCCTTACTTATACGTCGTTTTGGGAATTGGCCTTACGATTGTTGACCTCGAATGTCCATCTTGGTTGACGGCTGGCATACAAATGTCTGTTTCGACGCATAGATTTTTTCATTTAGCTTTAAGCATTTTAACATTTAGGGAAATGAGGAATTTGCTATCATCTATGACTCCTGAAAATCTGTTTTCAGATCTCAATTTTCACTGGTTTACCATAAAATTTTGAAGTCGAAATGAAGATCCATTTACAATAAAAATGCATATCGATGGTTTTAGATGTAGAAAATCTAAAATCATGTTCAACTGCCCATTTCTTGGTATTATTGAGAGAAAACTGCAGCAGTCTTGCCGATGTTATTCATATTTTAGAACGGTAGCATATACGGAAATCATCAACTGTACATATAAAGAACCTTCTGTACCACATGTTTAAGTTTTTCACAAGCTATTAAGTTTGAAGGCAAATAGTGTTGGTGACAGTATGCTACCCTGGAATACGGTAATTTTTGCTCATCAAAAACCTAAACTGACGATAGCTGACGATAAGATAAAAGCTCTGATAAATAATCATAAGCGATAAGTCCCATATCTGAGAGGCCTTTTAAAACACCTTATTTCCAGGCATCGTCGTAGTTCGGTGACGTTTTCAAGGTCGAAAAATAGTGACACGTTTTGTTCATTATCTTTTTTATCATTACGATTAAAAGTTTCAATTCAACAAACTTTAGATTGACTTTGAGGAAAACCACATTTAATGTTAGACGGTAAATTGTTGGTTTCTAAATACCAAAGAAATCTATCATTTATTATTCGTTCCATACTCTTAACTACGCTGATAAGAGCTATGGGACGTTAACTAGACGGTTCATTATGATCCTTACCCGGTTTTAGAACCGGGATAATACACGCCTCCCTTCATGAGGGTGGAAAACTTACCACTATTCCAATTATCATGATTAAACAAGCCCAAAAGACTCTCCAGTGGCTCAGGTGACAAATGGGTTAGAAACTTATAATAAATATTACTATGACCACACGTTCTATGCGACCACAAATCTATATAATAAAGCCCACCCTGGGGGTAAAGAACAGGGAAAATGAAGTTTTAGTCTTTGATCATAATGTGGAGAATTGGTCAGCATTTTCAGTGCTAATAACTAAAGATTTAGGACGTCCTGCAGCAAAACAATGTTATTGCTCTAGGTAAAGCTTTTGATAATTGCGCTGGAGATGTTTAATGAATTTATTTATTTATTTGATTGGTATTTTACTCCGGACACAAGAATATTTCACTTATATGACGACCGCCAGCATTATGGTGGGAGGAAACTGGGCAGATCCCGGGGGACACCACGACCATCCGCAGGTTGCAGTCAGACCCTCTCACGTATGAGCCGAAAGGAAGACGGCCTAGGCTGGATTTGTACTCACAGCGGCCGCGTTGGTGAGATCCCACTGTGCCAAGGCGTCGCACTGACACACTAACCTCCTCGGCCCCGAGATATTATAAAAACTTAGTCCAGCGATGTCTTGACTGAGTGTACAGTCAGATGCAGATGTAGAATTATTAACAAGTTAGTTAATTCTTTCACAGATATTGTTTTAGGTTTACCGTAACCAATCATCGGCAAGTCAGTGATATTTGAGTGTCAACACCTGTTGATACTCTCCACACTGGCGAATGAAGTTTTCCGGACACTGTTCGCCAAAGAGATACGGTGACGTGCTTTTTGAGTCGTTTCTTTTGAGTTAATGACCTGTTTCTCTTTTATAAAGAGAAGACAGTCCATAGAGAAGGTCATACACGCTTCGTCGCAATTTTAACGTTTTATTGTCTTAATACAGGCAAAACATATTAGGTTTGTACAGATCTACTTTGGCGGTGTAGAGATCGACTGAGGAAAAGAGGGGTTATCAAATGGCGATAAGTATCATTGTCTTTTTTATGTTGCGTATCGCTTGACATTTACACACCCTTGTGATTTTAGTTCGGAGCATATCTGCTCCAACCGATTAGTCAAACTGGGCCAACCCGATCTTCAGTCTCTAAAGAAGAGCCGAAGTGAAGTGTTGGACTTGAAAATCTCGCAAGACCGTTCTCTTCAAGTAAGGGTCGCAACCCAGGGCAAACAGGTAGGCTTATTCCTCTATGGTCCCTCACACAAATATAGGAGATGTGAGTGTATATTTCACCGAGGCCTCACGGTAGAGCTCTAGGTTAGGCGCCCTTTACGACAAGCTTGCCAAGCAGACTGAGGTCGTATTCTTTTCGGCCTGGAGACCCCACGAGGGTAATGCCGCTTGAATCAAGTGGGCAACTATTGTAGCTATTGCCTATTCTCATTATACTGGTTTGAGAACATCCATCCGACATTTCTCAACTATACTTCCAATGTATTCGCTTTGAACCTAAACAGGATAACAAATATAAATGATTTGAACCCATTTACTGAAGTAATTTTGTGGGAAACTGATTGTTCGTTGAAGTGTGACATTCACGGATGGGCCTTAAGCTAATGACGAGTTGAAGAAACCATTCTTGAGATGTTACAGAGTATAAATGTGTACAAACATACTGAGGGATTTACCTCCCCTGTACAGATCAGGTGCATTTCTCAGAACTAAGTATTTTCTATTCCAATCTGCTCAGTTTCACCAAGTTGTGAAACCATGTGGGATTTGTGTCGACAGGTAAGCTCTGTGAGACGATTATATGTAGTTTGGATGGAAACGATCTGTCAGGTTAAGGAGTTGTCTTTACTTGATCGTGTCACCCACTGTCAGACACAGTTTAATTGGTCTGCTCGTCCTCAAATCGACACAACGTAGATATACGAATGGGACTTTTTCTTTCAAGACTGTAACATCAGCCATGCTAGCCTGTGTGTGAACCTAAAACCGTCGATATTTGCGTAACAAGAAAAACGACTGATTTTTGTTCAGGTTTATACTGTTTGATTGTGTCGATCTTCTAACAGGGCGATATTACGTTATTAATTTGGGGTCGTGAAGCTTTAACCTTGAAAAGCATTTTACAGTTGTGCTGAAGGTCAATTACTGGCGGTGACGTGCTGCCTATGGCACACATAGCGCGGATATCATGCCTGTATGGATCGCTGTTCATTTACTTACAACGTGTAAATATAAAAAAAAAGTGTGACAATAAAAAAAGTCATTTTATACGTGTATAATCGTTCACCTAATCCCTGTACGCCAGTCCGTGTGTTGTGTGATAGCCTATATCAGTTGCTCAAAGGGGCTTCAGTGGCCGAGATTATTAGCACACGAGCACGGAACAATGGCAAAGAAGCCTACCGCCCAAGTCCAGTCCGTGCTAGCTTCCTCTCCAGCCGCATGTGGGAAAGTCTGCAAGCATCATGCGGATGGTCCCGGGCTTCCATCGGGCCCCGGTTTTTTCCCGCTATAATGCTGGCGGCCGTCGTATAAGTGAAATATTCTTAAGTGTGGCGTAAAACGCTAACCAAATAAGTAAATAATATTGTTAAAGTAAACTGATATGACCGTTGATCTGTGAGCCATCCGATCAGTTGCAGTTAAAGCCGTACTATGTAAATAACGGCCATTGCCATGCCCATAATTTTAAAGATTATGTGCACAGTCTTGAGTTGTTGAGGGAAATGTGCTACAATTGTGGAAATGTCATGTAGTATAAATGTGTACAAGCATACTGAGGGATTGAACTCCCCTGCTCGGATGACCTATTTCTCGGAACCAAGTAGTTTCTGTTTCAATCTGCACAGTTTTGTCAAGTGGTGAAACACGATGGGAATAGTGTCGACAGGTAAGTCTTGTAAGATGGGTTAGGCCTGTTGTTATATCGGGATATTTCTATCAGGTGAGGGAGTTGTCTTTACTTAATCGTGTGACCAGCTCTCATACAGAATGTAAATGGTCTGCTCATCCTCACGAAGTCGACGTACGATTAATGGTGTGTGTCACTGTATAGACTCTACTCTCGATCTGTGTGTGAAACTCTGACACTGTCTATAAACAGTTGGAATATTTTCTTCTCAAGGAAAACGACTAATTGAATTAGGGGCAAGTTCATACTGTCCAGTTATGTCGATCTTTTCACAATATAAACAGGGCGATAGTACGTTATTAATATATTTTTCTGAAGCTTTGAACTTGAGAAGCATTATGTAGGGTTTTGCTGAAGGTCGTTGCTTGCCACTGACGTGTTGTCTGGGGTTGGGCCTACATTCATGTAGATAACCAGAGCAACCGACATGTATGGAACGCTGTGTGTTTACTTACAACGTTCGCCTTTCTGCTCCAAATATAAAAATTGTAACAGTAAAGAAATCATGGTTGGGATGTAGGCCTACATGTTCTCATATCCCAAGCTGAAGAGTAAGAAATACCATTTTCGAAGTCTTTGGTATGACGCGACTCAGGTCTAAGGCCTCCCGACTTGGAGGCGAGCTCAAACCTAAGGTATGCACTGAACTGCAGACAGGGTTTTCAATGTAACAGAACTGAAAGGCTACATGGATTATTAACGTGCCACTCAGCAAACACTACAACCTCGCCCATTGATTACCAATAATGGGGTGTGTAACTTGACACACCTAAGCTAGTCAGGACAGACGTATACTCCATGTATATTAGCTCGAGTTGTTTGTGTGCAGATAGAATGGACGCTGACCTACTTCCACAGTGTACATGGGTTACATATCTCCAAAGGGGGTGGGGGGCAGGGGGCTCCGTGGCTCAGTCGGTTTGCGCGCTAGCGCAGCGCAGTGACCCAGTTTCCTCTCACCAATGCGATTGCTGTCAGTTCAAGTCCAGCTCATGCCGGCTCCCCCCCCCCCCCCCCCCCCCCCAGCCGTACGTGGAAAGGCCTGGAAGCAACCTGCGGATGGTGGTGGGTTTCCTCTCACTATATTGCTGCTCGCCGTCGTATAAGTGAAATATTCTTGAGCACGGCATGAAACACCAATTAAATAAATAAACATATCTCCAATCCAGTCTTTGAGTTGATACGGTGCTATGACAGGCTGTCCCTGTTATAGCACTGTATCTAATCGGTCATGTACTTCACACGTTGGAACGATGTCAACATTTTACGGTTTAATCGTTTTGATTGATAAGCAGGTGTATTGTAGTCTTTACTTCTGTGATTTCTGACAATAACATAAAAAAACATTGGGAGCTGGAATACAAAATTTGACCTTGGTTTATAACTGTTTTAATATAAGTAAGAAATGCTCGTGTCACTCTTAGTAATGTCGTGTTTATTATATATATTATATATTGTATAAACTTCTGCAGATAGAGATATTCCAGAGGTTTGGCCCAATTATTATACAGCATATAGGGTGAAGTTACCATCATAAACACTGTAGTCAACAGGCTTTCCTAAAAAATATACATTTAAATAGCGATAATCTCGTTTTTGCACACAGACTTGCTAATTATGGATTGGAGCTATATCTCTTTGAAATATCACTATAAAACACCTCTGCACAAATTAGCCTGACCAGATTTTTGCCAAAAAGCGCAATAAAAGGAAGAATGGCCAAATTTCTAACTGAACAGAATGGATTCCTTCTCAGGAAAGCGAGGTTTGCATACTCTCCTCGTGCATGTATAGACACTTTAATGCTTCTTAAACGAGAATTGGAGAATAGCGATCAAAAGTACTGTACTTAGTGTGTTGTGGGAACACGGGAACAGATGGAGGTTTTGTGGTGTCTTGAACGTTAATATTTTTGTAAATAGGAACATTCTTATAGGTGCCCGTCTGAGCGATTTACCGTTTTTGTTGCAGGAAAAAAAATCAACTAATAATGGCCGAAAGCATGCAGAAGCGGGATGATGTTCTCACCTGTTCGATATGCACGGAAACATTCCGGAAACCAGTAATGCTACCCTGTCAGCACTGTTTCTGTAGGGAATGCATTGATTCGTATGCTGGCAAGTTCAAACATGTACAGACAGACGAGAGCTCCGGCAGCACTGGGTATGAGGACGTTCATCAGCTGATAGCATGCCCTGTGTGTCGGGCACCGACCAGTCTGGGGAGAAAAGGTGTGGCTGGTCTGCCTCCCAACTTTCAGCTGGCAGAAATTGTAGAGAGGTTCTCATCTGGTGTAAAGGTTGAGGATGACATCCCATATTGTTCTCTGTGTGAGGAAGGTAATCACGTCAGAGCTGTGAAGTTTTGTACCAACTGTGGTGTGTTCTACTGTCAGGAATGTCTTGCTCTTTGTCACCCAATGAGGGGTCCTCTGAAACGTCACCATCTGATTTCGCCCCTGGAGTACCTCTCTCAGGAAACCTCACAGGGTCAAGTCAGCAGGGACCACCAATCAACCCAGCAGCCGTCGTGTGCGAGACATGGTCAGCCATTCGGCTTGTACTGTGAACCGTGTCGGATGGTGATCTGTATGGGGTGTGTGGTTGAGCATCAAGGACACGCTATGCGGGATATACCATCTGCAGCTGAGAATGACAAGGTAATGCGAAAAGATATTCATATATAAGCCATCAACCGAAATGGAGTCAATGCTCGTGTGGTCATTTCCCAAAACGACCACGAAAAACTAAGAAATTGTGTAAATTCATAATTACTTTGGAATCATGCAAACAAAAGTGATAAACAGTTTTCAATGATGTGAGAAAGAAGCAAGAAATGTTCTTGGCGAATAACTTAAATCACTATCTAAATCGTGTACCATGCTAGTATATAAGTCGATAATTAAAATAAATATTGCTTGATTTGGAACTGTTTACTGACCTAAAATTTATGATGTGTAGTGAAGAATGGGACATTTTGTCCTGTACTTTAGTGAGTCATTTGAAAGGCGGATTTTGTAATGTAGCGTTTTTTTTTTCCATTACAGCCAGCTGTTTTGAGCAGGACTAATGAACTGGAGAAAGTCTTAGGCGAAACTAAGGAATCACTGTCAGGAGTTCTGAGGCTGCACAGTAAGATACAGGTTTGTATTTTCCATGACACCTGTTCAGTCTCATGTTGTTGTGGCTCATTTTGACTATGTAGAATATTGCTATTAAAGCTTATTCTGTCACATATTATATATGTAGATTACAATGAAAGAGTTAAATCAGACTATCGTATCATTATTATGAATTTCTTCTCAGTGACACACGCGATATGCCCACCTCAGACAACTCCATTTGATATATCATTGCCAATCACGCGATATCATAATAATATATATAATATATACACGTCACCATTTGATCTGATGGGGCGACAATGTTCGTGTTTGAACCAGCCCCAGGTGTCTGAGGTTGGAAGCATCTAAGGCTTCACCATGCTCGGAGCAGCAGTTTTGATGGCACAACCCTTACAGAGGTTGACCGACGTACCTTTGGGGTTTTGAGTGGAGACTGGCATGTACATCACTGGATTAAAGGGAAATCCCCTCAACCCCGGAGACACATGGTTATGTGGCGCGTATAGTTCACCCTTTTACACATACATATATAACTTCTTGAACACGCAGTTCTAAAGGTGTGGGTGAGGTAATAAACGAATTTTCTGTTTGGCAGGAAAGCCAGGAACTTCACACTCAGGAAGTAGAAAAGGCTTACCGTGCAGCCTTGGAAGCTTTACAAGCCTGGAGACAACACACCTTAGATGGCATAAGGACCCGCTATTCACAGTGGAGTGTCGAGTGCAGCGCCATACTCAAACATTTACAGCTACAGGCTCAGGAAATGGAGAGGATGGTACAGGCTTCCAATGATTTATTAGCATCAATGGACGTGGAGTTTTTGCAGGTAAGTCAAGGATGTTAGTCACAATCTCTAACATTAGATCAGTTGCCTCTACTACAGACGTTACCTAAGACCCAAACCACCCTTAGGAACTGTGATCAGGTATTCAAATCCACCTCATGCTGCCAGATCTGCTAAAGTTTTAGATCCTGAGTTCAACAGCTTTATTATGCTCAGTGGCGCCCCTCGGTCCGATTAAAGCAATAAAGTAGCAACATGTAATGTCAAAAAGAACATATTGTATGCTGTTTCTTTTTTAAATAAAACAAGGTTTGTATGTAAATAGATTTGCAAATAAGGGGGAATTGTATTGTATGAAGCACAATGGAATTTATTAAGCGGAATTGAGAGCTGATGTGGGCTATGTAATAGATCAGGGAATGGTCTAAATGTTGGAGGTAAAAGCCAAGGGTGCTTGTGTACTGTATGTCTCTGGAGAGGTGTCTGTTTCTTCTTTACTTGATTTTATATGTAGGCTCAATTCTGTTTGTTGACAGGGTTCCACGGATTTCACCAAAACGTATGTATAAATGTGTTATACCTCCCCATGTTTGTTATACATGCGCACGTGACTATTGTCAGCAGATGTTTTTCTGTAAGCTGTAGTTGTCCAAAACATGACTCAAGTGTGAGATATATCTAATGTTCAATCTTACGTTTGTCCAGACAAATTAGATCTAAACTACTAGGAATAGTACATCATGTCATTCTTATAACTGCGCGGACACAAGATCACTACACGACTGTGCTTCTTTGTTTTCTCTCCTCTTCTCGCAGAACTGATGACCAGCTGAATGGGATAAGATCAGAACTGGAGAAACATGAGGTCAGCAGACAGAAGCTTCTAGCTTCTGTACAACATGACCAAGTTGTTCATAGACAGGTGACTGTAAAAGAGACAATGCAAGATCACCAGGACTTAGAAGCAGCAGTCGGTGGACAAATATCTCCCCTACGTGTTACAAGTAAGTTCTTATGTATAAAAGGCATTCAGTAGGGTGTGCTTAGACGACATAAAGGACTGTAGGGTTTACATTAGTGTGTGCATCGAAGACACAGACAAAAATGGAGAAGGCGAACGGCTGTGTACCTGCAAAACACACGATAGACTCTGTTAAGAAAACAAAACCGATATGTCCGTGGCGTGCCAAGAAAATAAACAGTATTCCAAGAGAGACGAAAGTGAGAAGAGTTTGCAAAGTACAGATAGTATAAACCATACACATTAATGTTAGGCAAGAGAAAGGGCAGGTAAAATGATGCTAACTAATGCGAGGTATACAGTAGTGTGTGCCCAGAATATGCAAATTATTGTCAGATATACAGTATGGTTTGCCCAGAGGACAGAGGCTAATTTGAGATACACAGAAGCATATGCGCAGAAGACACAGGCTAATGTGAGTTATACAGTAGGGTGTGCACAGAAGACACAGGGTAATGCGAGGTGTACACTAGGATATGCACAGAAGACACAGGCTAATGTGAGGTATACAGTAAGGTGTGCATATAAGACAAAGGCTAATGTGAGGTATACAGTAGGGTGTGCACAGAAGACACAGGCTAAGGTGAGTTATACAGTAGGATGTGCACAGAAGACACAGGCTAATGTGAGATATACAGTAGGTGTGCACAAAAGACACAGGTTAAGGTGAGTTATACAGTAGGGTGTGCACAGAAGACACAGACTGATGTGAGGTATACAGCAGGATGTGCAAAGAAGACACAGGCTAATGTGAGGTATACAGTAGGGTGTGCACAGAAGACACAAGCTAATTTGAGATATACAGTAGGGTGTGCACAGAAGACACAGGTTAAGGTGAGTTATACAGTAGGGTGTGCACAGAAGACACAGGCTAATGTGAGGTATACAGCAGGATGTGCACAGAAGACACAGGCTAATGTGAGTTATACAGTAGTGTATGCACAGAAGACACAGGCTAATGTGAGTTATACAGTAGGGTGTCCACAGAAGACACAGGCTAATGTGAGTTATACAGTAGTATGTGCACAGACGACACAGGCTAATGTGAGGTATACAGTAGGGTGTGCACAGAAGACACAGGCTACTAGGAAGTATACAGTAAGGTGTGTACAGAAGACACAGGCTAATGTGAGTTATACAGTAGGGTGTGCACAGAAGACACAGGCTAATGTGAGGTATACGGTAGAGTGTGCACAGAAGACAAAGGCTAATTTGAGTTATACAGTAGGATGTGCACAGAAGACACAGACTAATGCGAGTTATACAGTAGTATGTGCACAGACGACACTGGCTAATGTAAAGTATACAGTAGGGTGTGCACAGAACACACAGGTTAATGTGATGTATACAGTAAGGTGTGCACAGAAGACACAGGCTAATGTGAGTTATACAGTAGTATGTGCACAGACGACACAGGCTAATGTGAGGTATACAGTAGGGTGTGCACAGAAGACACAGGCTACTAGGAAATATACAGTAAGGTGTGTACAGAAGACACAGGCTAATGTGAATTATACAGTAGGGTGTGCACAGAAGACACAGGCTACTAGGAAGTATACAGTAAGGTGTGTACAGAGGACACAGGCTAAGGTGAGGTATACAGTAGGGTGTGCACAGAAGACACAGGCTAATACGAGGTATACAGTAGGGTGTGCACAGAAGACACAGGCTAATGTGAGTTATACAGTAGGGTGTGCACAGAAGACACAGGCTAATGTGAGTTATACAGTAGGGTGTGCACAGAAGACACAGGGTAATGCGTGGTGTACACTAGGATATACACAGAAGACACAGGCTAATGTGAGGTATACAGTAAGGTGTGCATATAAGACACAGGGTAATGTGAGTTATACAGTAGGATGTGCACAGAAGACATAGGCTAATGTGAGGTATACAGTAGGGTGTGCACAGAAGACACAGGCTAAGGTGAGTTATACAGTAGGATGTGCACAGAAGACACAGGCTAATGTGAGATATACAGTAGGGTGTCCACAGAAGACACAGGTTAAGGTGAGTTATACAGTAGGGTGTGCACAGAAGACACAGGCTAATGCGAGTTATACAGTAGTATATGCACAGACGACACAGGCTAATGTGAGGTATACAGTAGGGTGTGCACAGAAGACACAGGCTAATGTGAGTTATACAGTAGGGTGTGCACAGAAGACACAGGCTAATGTGAGTTATACAGTAGTATGTGCACAGACGAAACAGGCTACTGTGAGGTATACAGTAGGGTGTGCACAGAAGACACAGGCTAATAGGAAGTATACAGTAAGGTGTGTACAGAAGACACGGGCTAATGTGAGTTATACAGTAGGGTGTGCACAGAAGACACAGGCTAATACGAGGTATACAGTAGGGTGTGCAAAGAAGACACAGGCTAATGTGAGGTATACGGTAGAGTGTGCACAGAAGACAAAGGCTAATTTGAGTTATACAGTAGGATATGCACAGAAGACACAGACTAATGCGAGTTATACAGTAGTATGTGCACAGACGACACAGGCTAATGTGAGGTATACAATAGGGTGTGCACAGAAGACACAGGCTAATGTGAGTTATACAGTAGGGTGTGCACAGAAGACACAGGCTAATGTGAGTTATACAGTAGTATGTGCACAGACGAAACAGGCTACTGTGAGGTATACAGTAGGGTGTGCACAGAAGACACAGGCTAATAGGAAGTTTACAGTAAGGTGTGTACAGAAGACACAGGCTAATGTGAGTTATACAGTAGGGTGTGCACAGAAGACACAGGCTAATACGAGGTATACAGTAGGGTGTGCAAAGAAGACACAGGCTAATGTGAGGTATACGGTAGAGTGTGCACAGAAGACAAAGGCTAATTTGAGTTATACAGTAGGATATGCACAGACGACACAGACTAATGCGAGTTATACAGTAGTATGTGCACAGACGACACAGGCTAATGTGAGGTATACAATAGGGTGTGCACAGAAGACACAGGCTAATGTGAGTTATACAGTAGGGTGTGCACAGAAGACACAGGCTAATGTGAGTTATACAGTAGTATGTGCACAGACGACACAGGCTAATGTGAGGTATACAGTAGGGTGTGCACAGAAGACACAGGCTACTAGGAAATATACAGAAAGGTGTGTACAGAAGACACAGGCTAATGTGAGTTATACAGTAGGGTGTGCACAGAAGACACAGGCTACTAGGAAGTATACAGTAAGGTGTGTACAGAAGACACAGACTAAGGTGAGGTATACAGTAGGGTGTGCACAGAAGACACAGGCTAATACGAGGTATACAGTAGGGTGTGCACAGAAGACACAGGCTAATGTGAGTTATACAGTAGGGTGTACACAGAAGACACAGGCTAATGTGAGTTATACATTAGTATGTGCACAGAAGACACAGGCTAATGTGAGGTATACAGTAGGGTGTGCACAGAAGACACAGGCTACTAGGAAGTATATAGTAAGGTGTGTACAGAAGACACAGGCTAATGTGAGTTATAAAGTAGGGTGTGCACAGAAAACACAGGCTAATACGAGGTATACAGTAGGGTGTGCACAGAAGACACAGGCTAATGTGAGGTATACGGTAGATTGTGCACAGAAGACAAAGGTTTATTTGAGTTATACAGTAGGATGTGCACAGAGGACACAGGCTAATGTGAGTTATACAGTAGTATGTGCACAGACGACACAGGCTAATGTGAGGTATACAGTAGGGTGTGCACAGAAGACACAGGCTACTAGGAAGTATACAGTAAGGTGTGTACAGACGACACAGGCTAATGTGAGTTATACAGTAGGGTGTGCACAGAAGACACAGTCTAGTACGAGGTATACAGTAGTTTGTGCACAGAAGACACAGGCTAATGTGAGGTATACGGTAGAGTGTGCACAGAAGACAAAGGCTAATTTGAGTTATACAGTAGGATGTGCACAGGAGACACAGACTAAGGTGAGGTATACAGTAGGGTGTGCACAGAAGACACAGGCTAATATGTGAGGTAGGCTATACAGTAGGGTGGGCACAGACGACACAGACTAATGTGAGGTACACAGAAGGATGTGCACACGAGATTCAGATTAACGTACAGTTGGCCCAGAAGTCACAAAAAAAGGAAGGTACATAGCAGAATTATATATCAGCAGCTGCAAAATTAGATCAGAACAGATGGTAGTGAAGCCATCAGTGTCTACTTTGTATTTGCAAATCAGCGCGTGTAATGTTAGATCAGGAGTGGTGTTTGTGTATTCTGTGGTGTCTGGGTGATGTTTACTCCATGTGTACAAGAGCAGGTGTACACTCTTAGAGCAGGACAGATAACATGTTGCACCCAATTTTTTGTGCTTTACGCCGTACTCAAGAATATTTCACTTAGACGACGGTGGCAAGCATTATGGTTGGAGGAAACTGGGCATAGCCCGGTGGAAACCCACGACCAACTGCAGGTTGCTGAAAGACCTTTATACGAACGGCGGAAGAGGAGGCCAGCATGAGCTCGACTTGAACTCACAGCGACCGCATTGCATGGTAAGAGCCTTCTGTTTCATTACGCTGCGCTAGCGCGCTAACCAACTGAACCACGGAGTCCCCCTAATTATTACTGAAACGTGTATTCAAGTAAAAATTCGCCATTATTTCCTAGATTCAAATGTAGTCAAACACTTATTTCAAAGGGGGGAAAAAGAGAAAAAATGCCCTCATATCTGTTTCATTATTAATGTTAAAGGGTATAGATTCCATGTATAAGAGTATGAGGTTTACATGTCCTTTCTCCCTCAATATAACTTTGTTGTTAATATTTAAATATTTAGGTATCTTTAAAAAAAATGGCAAATTGAAGAAAATTTAGCTGACTACTTCTGGTGGATTAAATAGTCTTTGGGGGTATTGTGACAATGAAAGTCACTTGGTAAGTTATGTGTGGCGAGTTACCTTCCTTATTACACAGACGGCTTCGGTACTCCACGAATGACAACAGGCCTACTGCAGCTTGATAGTGAATTGAGTGTTCAAATGTGCCATAACTGCCAACTAAAACCAATGGCTGGATAGAGGAAGGTATTATTCTTGTTGTAAGTGATAAGTTTTAAACAAATTAGACCGCTAAAAGCCTGTATTTTAACCCAGTACTTAGTCTATGTCTATGCCGTACCCGTCATTTAGTGATGGATATAGTTCTTGTCGAAGCTCAACTCTTTTAAACTGGCTGAAAATGACAGGGATCTGTATATAAATTACATTAATGTCAAAAATATATGTCATTTTATTTCAAGAGATTGTGTTGAGCAAGTAAAACCACGGTAGGTGTACAGGTATTTACACCTCAGTCTTACAGCGTGTGTTTGTGGTTTGCTGTTGTTTATGCTGCTTCTGTTTTGTTTTTACAGAGCCGACACTGAGATTCACAGAGACAGACGACAGGAAGCTGAGAATCACTGACAGCGGCTGTGTGGTAGAGGCTGAGGACTTGTCCTGGGTGTTGTGGTGGAGGAGAGCTGTGACAGACGGGCGTTACCAGACGGGCAGGTACTACTGGGAGATAAACATCACCTGTTCACATGACTGTTACTGTGATGTAGGAGTGACACAAGAGAGCTGTGATGTGAGTGAGGTGACAGACCGTGGCCGTAACTCCTGGTACATTGAGATGGAGTACCGTTGTGATGAGGTCAGGTGTGATAGTCAGAGTGGTCGTGGTGAGATCAAACCTGGCTATCTACAGTGGAGACGTTACACACGACCTCATCACCTGGGTGTGTACCTGGACTGTGATGACCACACACTGACAGTCCTGGACTGTGACAACAACCAGGTAATGTACACTGTCAGTGATGTTATCGTCACAGAGCCTCTCGTGCCATCGGTTGAGTTTGGTGTCTGGTCTGAATCTGTGTCTGTGTCTGCTCGTCTGATAACGGGTGACTCTGCAACTCTGCCTCCAGTTCTCTGTGATATGATAAGGACTTCCTGACCATCAGGTAATTATTTATTACATCTTTTCTATCATATTATCATGTGTTGAAGGAGACTGTTTTGTTAGTTTTTTTAAAAAAACAACAACAGAAACATTGCTGTTTTAGTTAATGTGAGCAATGTGGCTAATTCAGTATGTATAGCTTGTTCTGCAAAGTGGTCAGTGATCTGTCACAAGCTTACATCTTGGTGTAGTTATACACAGTCTGTTTCACTTGTCCTGAACATCAGTGTCAGTTTTCTTCCAAACAAAATACATGTGGATAATGACTGGGTAGTTACATTTTTTAGTGGTGGCGACTTGTAAATCAGCATAATCAGGAGTGTCACTGAGCAAAACAGTTCACACTTTATACATGACAATACATATTGTCAACATGATACATGTAGTAATTTTTGTTGTGTTGTGTAACTTTAATTCCTAAGAAATAAACTAAATGAGAGAAATATGCCTTACCCTTTTAGCTTAGACCGGAGCATTGATTTTCCTTAATGATTATGTATTAAATCTTCAACGTGAAAAATATATATATATACCCTAACTTTCGCATGGTACCTTGCCATACCTCTACATGCAGCTTGTACTTTTGTCTACAATATTCTCAGCTACCACTTTTTTAGCTGTAGTGGTTGAAAGTGAAGTCATAACATTTTCCTGCATTTGGTAACCTCCAGTGTGGCGGGTAATAACTGTGGCAGGGGGGAAGTTTTCAATTCTATCCAAAACAATTAAACCTCTGATGTATTTTATTTTGACATGTTAGATGCAAAGTAGCACAGCAGAAATTGATAGTGTATGAATAACTTAAATACCTCTGTGTCAGTTTTATCCAATCAGTCCTCCTTCTTCAGTTCGGAGACAAGTCTTGGACCCACTTTCCTGAATTGCGCATATTTAACCAATAAAAAGGACAAGTTTTAAAATTTTTTGTTAGTAATATCTTTATATGAGTTTGGCACTGTAACCAAAATCTTACATGTCCAATGGCAAAAGTCGAAGTTCAGGGCTGTCTGTAGTAGCCCACCTGGGTTGATACTCTACACGTAAGAGTTTGGGATAGGATGTTTTGTGGAGAATGGGGTTTCTATTTCTTTCCTGTCAAAAAGAAAATTTGCAGAAATAAACATTTACCCTGTATTACATTAAAATGCAACAAGTGTTGTCCTTAGATTGTATAATATTGCAACCTCTACTCAGCTGCGCAGAAGTCATGTAGGAATTACTAAGCCTATCCCCACTTGTACCTGTAGAAATGAATTACAAAAACTAAACAATTTTTTATTATTATTGTTTCCCAGACAGCACATTTAATCAAATTTCATCAAACGTGAGAAGCAGATCAACTTTCAGACCTATTTGAAACACAGCATTAGCATATTTAATCTTGTAAAGTCACTTTGCACATAACAAAATTGAAACACATAATCGTGCATTGTACACTATGTGTCATACATGTATGTAGGTGTTTCAGAATATGTGATAAAAATAACCTGCTACTTCTAAATATATACACATGGCTGTGACCTGATACAGTCCTGGTCAAATAAATGCAATATTACACTCACCTGTGTAAATAAAATTTGGAAGTACAAGCCTGATAAGTGTAAGGGTGAAATTTTGCATAATTAACAGGGTGGGGATGGGGGTGGTGGGTAGATAGGGTTGGGGTTGTAATGGTTGGGGATAACCCATGGTAAATACCAAAAAGTAGTTCAGTTAAGACAAGCACAACTTGACCTTATCACAATAAAGGTGATCAGTCAAAATTGGGATTTTTGATTTTTTTTTTTTGATTTTCCTTCACTATTTATGTAGTAAATTTGTCAAATTCAACCTCAAAAATATATATCCCCTTCTAAACTTCCATGTGGTACCATGGCATACCTGCGCATGCAGTTTGCACTTTTCTCTACAACATATCAAAAATCAACCTGGCATTAACGCCATGTGTTTGATCTGTGGTTGCTGGAAGTGAAGTCATGACATCTTCTTACCTTGATAACATTCATGGGGTGGGTAATAACACTGGACAGAGGGTTTTTAGTTCTATCCAAAACAGATTCTGATATAATTTAACAGGATGCAGTGCAGAAATTTAAAGTGTGTCTTTGTGGCAGTTTTATCCAGTTTTATCAGCGCTTGTTCACACTTCATTTCGGAGGCTTAGCTTGGACACAATTGCCCGAATGGCGCATGTATAACCCATAAGGTGTACTGGGAGTATACTTGAGGCACACCTGAGGTGTACCCTTGAGGTAGGACATATCTGAAGGTGTGTCTGAGGTATACCTGTACTTGGGGTTGTAGGCCAACATGTATGTGAGGTGTATTGAAGTTGAACCTGAGGTACTATGGTTGGTAAAAAGATGATGGCTGAGGTGTGTCTGAGGTATAGGTGGAGGTATAGCTCAGGTATATGCTATTGGCAAGAGGGATGTACATGTACCTGAGTGTAACATTTATTACACTGTTTTCACTTTTATTTTGGTGAAAAACAATCTCAAAACCCTAAGCTAATGTCTGTAGCAATTATAGATAAATTAAAGTTGTAAATTTGTAAGTGCATGCAGTATTTTGTTTACAGTTTCAGTAATTTTCAGCTGATTTTTGTATGTGCTCACACTTCACAAATTCAGCCCCATGAAGTATCAGTCAGTGTACATTTGGGTTCCTTTCCCACAGCCTGGAAAAGGACATTCTGATGGGCAGTAATCTTTGAATAATCAAGGAAAAAGCTACATTTATCCATGCTCTTTTGTTGGACAATATTTGTACAATGAGTGGCAAGTGTGTATTGGGTGAGACAAAGTCTTATATTTACTTTGTAAACCTTTTTTTTATTTTGGCCAAAAAACTGTAATTTTGTAGTCATCATTTTGTTTGAGGTAAAATATCTGAATCTGATCTCTAATTTGAAAACTTTAAAAAGTTTATTCCCACCATAGTGCTGGCAGCTGTCGTATAAGTATGTATGGCCTAAAACACCAGTTAAATAACTCAAATCTTGATATCATTGTTTCCTGTATGTTTAGCTTTTTTTTTAATTTGTTTATTGAAACTTTGCCTTTACTAACAAATTGTCACTACATGTACCTGGCCATAGTTTGAGTAAATACATCAACAGTATTTTGCATTGAAGTATTATAAACATGTCACATGTTCACAATATTAAACATTTTATGATGTTTATCAGCTGTCAGCACACAGTATAAACAAGTGTTTATATAAACAAAAATATATTTAAAAAAATCTCGTTTTCCGAATATATCCACCTCATTATTAAGTAAATATCTGATGTGTTTACCATAATAACACATCTCTTAGTTGCTTAACATGTTTCTTTCATGAATAAAAAACAATACTTGCTTCAAAGCTCTAACAGAAATGTGTTTAAAAACTAAACTCTTTTTTTAGTATGTAAGCAATGTGAGGAAGGATGCTAAGTATTTATATTATCAATTATAAATAATTCCTTTCAAGGAGATTTCCATGTAATTGCTGTGATGTAAGATAATACTCATTACTGCACATTGTATTCACTGCCCAGGTAGATCCATATCATGTAAGTAATACACCGTGTCTGGTGATTACATATGATGACATTGTGATGATTTCGCCCAGTGCAAATCATATGTTTTAACTTTATTATATACTTTTCTTAATACATGTATATACGTTGATTACATGTATGCTTTAAGTCAGTTGTTTAAGAACTTCGTTCAAAATATAGATCGTGTTTGACATGGATGCGCTTAGTTTGGCGAACTGATTGGTGTAAAATTGTTACACTGCTTTTCTTTGGTTTTTGTTTTCAAATTTGATGTAAATAAGCCTGTCCAGAATTTTTCAGTGATAAACCTGATCATTTGTGTTGTACATGTATTAACGTTGATTCTCTTTTATTGCATACATGTATGAATAACTACAACATGAGCTATCACCTTCTTGTGTTTAAGCAGCATCACCCAGAGCTGTAGATCTCCATATGCTTAAAGTAAATCTATATATATATATATATATATATATATATATATATATATATATATATATATATATATATATATATATATATATATATATATATATATATATATATATATATATATATATATATATATACATTGGCATTTTCGGCTTGTAAGACATTCACAGCCAGCTTGTAATGGCACGTATATGTGCTGTACAGAATGGGTAGATAGTTGCATTTTAAGTTAACCTCAAAGACCACCATTCATCTCCAACTTGATGTGCAGCTCATGTATCCAAACGCTTGATATGTTACACTGTGTGACTTTGTCTGTGTGTTTTTGGCTCAAAGTCCCCATTCATGTATGTTCAAACCCACAACAATGTGTCCATCTAAGAAACCCTAACTAAGGTAAATCGACAAGAGACCGTATTCCGCCGGTTACGTGTGACTATTTGGCAGCTATCACACTGTTGTCGCTGTTCTGGTTTTACTCTCCATACCGTGCGTCTTTAATTATATTGTACCTGATTTACCTTAAGAAACGGCGTCATCACTAGTAGGCCCCGATGTAGCTATGACAACATGTGGTCAAGATTATGAGGTCATCTATTAGCGCATAGGCCATTTCATCTGCTTGCTGCTATTTTTATGTCGGTTGTATTTGTATTCGTCTACATGTATGGTTATGTGATACTTTGTCACTTTCTGTCCTTTGTGTTCCAACTTCAGAGATATACGCTAAATAAAAATGAATGGTTATGTATTATATAATTCTCGTTTAAATGGTTGCTTGAGTTAGTCTCAGTGAAAGGTAATAAAACACACTTAAAATCATGAACCGTATGTAGTGTTGTTACACAAGTTTTTTACGTATACCAATTTTATATTCAGCATATTCAAGTTACCTCATGGGTATGTTATCAGTATTGCTGGGTTTCCTCTCTTTCTAATACCGAGCCCTGACATTAACTGATGCGTATCTTCTTAGGGGAGCTGGTTGTCATCTCTTTTTGTCACCCGGCCCACACCCGAACTGATGTGTATCTTCTCTGGAGAGCTGCTTTTCCTCTCTTTGTAATACCTGGTCAACACATTACATGATGTGTATTTTCTTAGGAGGGCTGGTTGTCCTCTCTAATACCGGGTTCACACATTAACTGATGTGTATCTTCTCAAGGGAGCTGGTTTTCCTCTCTTTCTTTCACCGGGTGCACACATTAACTGATGTGTATCTTCTCTGGAGAGCTGGTTTTCCTGTCTTTCTATCACCGGGTCCACACATTAACTGATGTGTATCTTCTCTGGAGAGCTGGTTTTCCTCTCTCTGTAATACCTGGTCGACTCATTAACTGGTGTGTATTTTCTCTGGAGAACCGGTTTTCCTCTCTAATACCGGGTTCACACATTAACTCATGTCTGTCTTCTCAGGGGAGCTGGTTTTCCTCTCTTTCTATCACCGGGCCCACACATTAACTGATGTGTCATTTCTCTGAAGAGCTGGTTTTCCCCTCTCTCTGTAATACCGGTTCCACACATTACCTGATGTGTATTTTCTCAGGAGAGATGGTTTCCCTCTCTCTGTAATATAGGGCCCAGAAATTACCTGATGTGTGACTTTTCAGGAGGGCTGGTTTTCCTCTCTCTGTAATACCGGGTTCACACATTACCTGATGTGTATCTTCTCAGGAGAGATGGATTTCCCATCTCTCTAATACCGGGTTCGCACATTACCTGATGTGTATCTTCTCAGGGGAGATGGTTTTCCTGTCTCTCCAATACCGGGTTCACACATTACCTGATGTGTATCTTCTCAGCAGAGATGGATTTCCCATCTCTCTAATACCGGGTTCACACATTACCTTATGTGTATTGTTACGACCCAAACTGTCTGTATTATAAAGAGATGGCTTGTTCGAAATACACGACAGTTTAGCCGCACAAAAAAGTAACCATATCCAGCAGATTTTATTTTACAACAATTTATTAGCTTTAACAAGAACAGATAATAAGACTTATACAAATACTAAAGTACTTAAGTTTAGCAAGAAAGGATAGCAGTATCTATACAAATACTAAAGTACTTACGGTGTCAAGTCCAAACGGACGCATATATTCCACAATATATATACCACACAGGCATAAATGCTCAGAGGCAAATTCACAAGAGGGAAAATCCACAGTATAACTGAGTGTATGACGAAATATACACAAAATTCCACAGACAGGGTCCGTGTATTAATAGGCGCTGTGTATACAAGAGCACAAATTAAACATACAATTTCAGACTGAACAAGTGCTCGATGGAGATAGGATATAACAAAGCCAGAGGCTATAAAGACACCAAAATTCAAGGCCTACTAAAGTAATACACAGCAAAAGCATCCAAGCTCTCAATAATTCCCCTTTCTCCGTTCTCTGTTCTCCCCTTTTGACCTGCTTTCATAGGTCTTATATAGCCTGGTGGAATTGTCTAGAATAAGAAAATTCCTGAACACTTGATGTAAACAAACAGGCACCGAACTGCGCGCATTCTGGAACACTCTAAGGCAGAGGCAGACAGCAGGCGCCGAACTCAGCGTATGTAAACAATGGCAAGCTAAATTTAGAAACTGACGGCAGTCGTGCACATAACAGTATCTTCTCAGGAGAGATAGTTTTCCCATCTCTCCAATACCGGGTCCACCCATTACCTGATGTATATCTTTGTCAGATGTCGGGGATTTCGTCTCTGTATGATACCTTGTCCGTATATTACCTGATGTGTGACTTCCCAGGAGAGCTGGTTTTCCTCTCTCTCTAATACCGGGTTCACACATTACCTGATGTGTATCTTCACAGCAGAGATGGATTTCCCATCTCTCTAATACCGGGTTCACACATTAAATGATGTGTATCTTTTCAGGAGAGCTGGTTTTCCTCTCTTTCTACATGTAATACTCGGTGCTAACGTGTATCTTTTAACGTGTGATGGGTTTCTTCGCTGGATGACACCTGTTTCACACATTACATGGTACAAGTACCCATCTTCTCTGTTGTGGTGCGTTTCCTCTCCTACACCTTATCCAAATGTTAGGCTACCTGATCACCGGGGGGGGGGGGGGGGCTGGTGATAATTGAAGAGGTTTTTAGTGTCTTTGTAAGACTATGATTTTTGCTACGCGGGGGTATGATGTTAACTGTGAGGGTTTATAGTGTCAACAACAGGGCGTTTTCCATTATTACAAAGAGACCACACTAAATGGATAAGTGAGTGATTATGACTTAACGGCACTTCTGCAATATTTCAGAAATACCATGGCGATGACATGTTTACACTCGGAGGCAATAAATGGTTTTCAAGATTATGGGAAGATTCAAAATAGAAACAAAAAGAACCAAACCTCGTTAAAACTGGGAAACCACAAGATGCTTTAGAATAAAAAATATATTTTGCGATATAGGTCAATGGCCTTGAAATTTTTCATGGTAGCATCACCCGCAATGCTGTCAAATAAATTGAATATAGTGTTGACTGTGCAGAACTTTTCCCGAACATGAGGTAAATCTACACAGTCAACTAAGATATGTTTCATGCCGTATTGAGCATCTCATCAAGACAATTTTACGACGGCGGCCAGCATTATGGAGGAAGCCGTGTGGAGCCCGGGGCAAACCCACAGACCTTCCCTCCTACGGCCGGAGAGGAAGCCAGCATGAGCTGAACTTAAACTCACAGCGACCGCATTGGCGAGAGGCTACTCGGTCATTACGCTGCTCTAGTGCGCTAACCAACTTATCGGAGGCCCCATATCTGAATATAATCCTGGGACTTGATTTGATCAGACTTCCGCTATATCTGTGCACATGGGTTAATACGAGTTAAAACTAACACAGTCATCTGGTCATACTGTATTCTATTATACCTTCCCGTTCCTATACAACAGCGTTCCGGGTAAAATCACAGTAGTTTTGCCTGCAATCGACATTTTGAACACAACTTTCATCGGCATTTCTAATTCTCATGTGGTGTGTCTTAAAGGGCTAGATATCGTACTTACTCGTTTTACAAACTTAACTGTCTTCATGTAGGTGGATGGTAGTTAAATGTGGTGTTGAACAACAGTCAAATTGAAATCCAAGAATTCATATGAATCCTTAAACTTTCCTTCATTCAACAATATGGTAGTTGACAAATGGTCACACATAGCCGGTGAAATAAGGCGTTTGTACCTTATGTACTTGTTGCAGTTGTTTAAACCCAGAAAGGTAAAATAGACCTATGGACAATTTATCTGAGTTACTTGCAGCACTTACTTAACCCAGAAAGGTAAAAAAACGCCTTTGGCCACTTTACCACAGTGACTTCTAACTCAACATGATGAACCGTTCTGAAAACAAAACAAACAAACAAAACAAGTTCAAAGTACAGATTAAACCCAATCTTGATATAGCAGGTATAGGTTTGTCAAAATTGGACGTAGAAGTCCGAAACTCAAACTTGATATGTGACTTGTTTTATAACTTCTTCTCGCCACGATATAGCTCGGATATTGCCGATGTGGCGTTAAGCCATAATTATTCATTTATTCATTTAATCGGCGAACGAGCTGCGCAAAAGGTTCAAATGACAGTTGAGCGCTACCGTTTCTTCTGACGCTGCTGTGCGTGTGTACTTCATATATGTTTTATGATCACACGTCACCGATAATTGTGACGTATTAAGGGAAAGAGCAAATGAGTTCACAGCTTTGGACCGTCTTGATACGGACATGAAGGTGCTCCCCATTAAATATGATGAACTGGTTTTAAAATAAGTACTGGAAACTTGTGGGACGGTGTAAGGGATTGAAAAGCAGGCAGCAACTCCACAGTTGTCACTCGATACCGACGGTGAATTAAGACGAGATCTTTCTACATTATAACAAGCATTAGATCCATGGTGTCCTTGTCAACCAGTCATGATCTCATCCCTTATACAGTGTAGAGTTTGAATCTCCTGCTAACCGATGACTTGGACAAACATGACTATTATTAATCAAGGCTCAAACCTGATAATGTGTTCTTATCTACTGACCCTCTGCCTGCAGCCAAAGATATGGCTGCTTTTGCCATGCATGGGTTTTTGTTTACAACCTCGGTTCAAGGAGCCTGCTGGAATTTGCTTTCCATGGCTTCTTTCAGCTACGATATCACAATAACCAGATAGTCACACCAAACATTTATTACGTCATTCTCTCTCAGGAGATTGCGACAGTTTCGGGGTTGGTTTACTGGGGGCGCTGTAATATACACTACTCAGATAACATCGCATGCTTGTGAAATATATCTTAGTTTTGGTTTGTGTTTCAGGGTAAAAGGGATCGGTCGTCTGCGTGTCCCGTCGCTTCTGTGATACCGGAAATCAGGTCCAGAAACACCATCGCTGCGACCGTCATGATCGCTGAGAAGGCAGAGGACATGATTAAAGGCGTCATTCAGATAAAACTATAATCTTAATTGTTGAATGTGGTAAATATGTTTGAAGCTCATAGACCTTATTATACGTACCATTGTTTTTGGCTCAATGTGATGTGAGTTTTACAGGCGCATGCGCTGAGTCACCAACCGTTAAACATCATCACCCAAAACCTTGCTTGTGTCGTCCTGTTTAGATCGTGCTGTAGCACACACGCTTGACATGCTCGTTATATACGGCCAGTCTCCCATCACCGCCAACGCTGCCAAAGTATCACAGCTGTTCGGATTGGCTTTTCTCATTGGCTGTTAATAAAACTGCTTTTAAATCAAAATCTTTTTTGTCCATAATGTATGACATTTATGAGTTTATGCTCATGGACATCGCTACAAAATCCCTGTAGGGGTCGTCTGTCCTGGTGCAACATTCGAGGGTTCCTGATCCCCCTTGGTCCCGGCAGTTCTGGCTTAAGTAAGCTCGCGAGATGATGAAACATTCAAGGATAACGAAACCTCTTAGCATCTGTGATGGGAATCTACATTAGCAGAACTCCTGCATGTTAACAAGCCCGGCGTATTTCACACAACCGGGGACTCTTTTTATGTGATTTCTGGGAAATAAATTTAAAATATGAAACCAGCAGAAGAAACAGCTGAATCCTTTTTATTTGTTTTTTTATAAATATTCATAAAGTTTGCTGATTGTATCCATGCGTCGAAACAAAGAAACAAAGTCGTATACCAGTCATAGCCAATATGGATGTTCCAAGTCAATAATGACAAATCCAGTTCACATAACGATGCTTAACACAAACAAAGAACTAAGAAAGTAAGTGATGTATAAAATTAGAAAAAAATTATATAAAAGAGGCAGTCAACAGTTTTCAGTGATGAAAAGGCGCAAGGTATGCTCCAGGAGGTTTCCACGTAATAGACAGACTTGTCTGAGACATATTTTGTGTAATGCGTGATGAACAAAATAATTTCCGCTGCTGGCTATAGCATTTCTACAATTATCCGGTACAACATTTGGTGAGTGTCCAGGAACCGACTTGGCCCTGGAAGCTCTAATCCTACAAATATCCCGGGCGCATTTTCTGCCATATATTTCTTTTTTTTTTGCATATTTATCTTTTCGTTCAACCATAAAGAGTGATAATGTCGGCTTAGAGCCTTTTGTTTATGAGCTATGCCCACTCTCATCTCATGGTCAGTTGACTTACTGTATGAAATCCTGTGCCTCGAATCGAGGAGACATGTAGCTGGTAAGGCGGCCCACGGTGGTGGAAGGACGTTCACACTCTAAACACTATAGTCTTACATTTAACATTGTAAATGTCCCAGCACATAAGAGTGTGTCTGACCACTTTATGAAGTGTTCATGTGTTACCGCTTGTGGGAGTGTTCACATCACAACTCCAATAACAAAGTTGGCTAATCAATACCTTGAACCAACTGTTAGAACAGAGTTTTACAGAAGTTAGCAGTTTTAAAGGAGAGAGAATATTAATACCTATAAAAAGTGTAAAAACATTAACACGTAACAAAACTGGTCAGATACAGGTAACTGTTGTACAGTCAAACCTCCTGATCTTTGCGGTGTTAAATATAGCACGTACCTTTTAAGAGAGCATTTGGCATTTTCCTTAAATTTAAGGGCAAGGCAGAGATCATGTGAGGGTCTGCATGCGCTATTTTATTGGTGGTACTTCGATTTTTATCCAGAGTCCATACCTGCCAGTTCTGATTTACCTGGTGTATGAAATGATGTTTTGTAATCATTTCTCTCTCCCCCATACTCAACAGTTTGCCATTCCGACCCAGCTTGTCAAAGGCTGTTTACAAACAAACCGTAAGAGCAGTTTAGGGGACAATTCACACAGGATCTGGTGGCCTCAGCTGGTCTGAAGGGCCACTAGGTTTACTACTATGCTGATTAGATCCTTTTTGTGGAATTTTTGATGTGGATAATCTCGTACCACATTGGCAAATTAGGTTTTCAGGAGAGTACCTGAGGAACAGATGGGGCTACGTGCTACCTACAAAGTAACATTGTTTCGAGTTTATAGGCAAATGACAGGCAAAGAGAGCAGACCGCAGAAGAGGTCACAATTAAAACATTTTTTTTGCTTTAGTACTGTCAAACCCTCATGTCCCTTTCCTGCACATGGGAACATCGTGGCTAGAACAAGTTGAACACACGATCCGCTTAATGGATTTCGATATGGTAAGGAAAACAATCAAAATGAACCAAAATGGTAGCACATGTTTGGACCAGATAAAATGTACTTGAACACTGTGTGGGCAAACTGAGATCAAGTGAGAAACACAAGGTTTATTAAATGTTAATATGTACTTTCTGTGTTTGCTGTTACTGTCAGTTTTTTGCTTTGTGAATCAATTGACATTTACGACCCCTTGAGATTTCAGTTCGGGACATATCTGCTCCAGCGGGTTTGTCGAACTGGGCCAATCCGACCTCCTGTCTCTATCTCTGTAAGAGCCATGTTCAATGTTGGGATTGAAAATCTCGCAAATCCAGCCTGCCCTCAGACACTGGGATCCCGTTCTGTTCCATTAAGGGTCGCAACCCAGGGAGCAGGTACTCCACGATATGGGTCTATTATAATTACAGGGTCCATACGGGAGAGCTTTAGGTTAGTTGCCTTTTTGACGACAATGTTGCCCAGAGGCCGAATTTCACCCCGGAGACTCCATGGGAGTAATGCCGCTTGAATTCAGTGGGCAACTGTTGTAGATGTAATCTCATTATACTGGTTTCAGAAAATCCACCCAACGGTTCTCAGTTATATTTTCTGTTTGTGATAACGCTTACATATGATATGAACCTGTCTCTTGAGGTCATTTTCTAGGAAACTGATTTGTTTGAAATTTTGGATGTAAAGATAAAGGCGAGCTGTGCAAACCATTGTTGGGATGTCACTTAGTACAAATGTGTACAAAAACCATGAGGGAGTTACCTCCCCTGAATGGATAACGTACAGTTCTGAGAACTAAGTATCTATCATATCAATCTGTTCATTTGTATTGAATTGTAAAGCACGGTGGTATTTGTGTCGACAGGTAAGTCTTATAAAACGGGGTATATATATATATATATATATATATATATATATATATATTTGGGGTGGAAATATTTATTCAGCTAGGTAGTTGTCTTTACTTGATCGTTTTACCGACTATCAGACACTGCTTAGTTGGTCGGATCGTCCTCACACTGGCACAATATAGTCAAGACGTACGCCATAGAAAGAAAAACCAGGGCAGCAACGACAGTGTTATAGCTGACAAATGGTCACAGGTAACCTGTGAAATACGATCCCATGTCCATTTATCTCAGTCAAGGTTTGCTTCTAACTGTTTATGTGAATACGTATATAGTAACCAATTACACGCCCATAACACCATGTCTTAAGCAGCAATAGGTAATATAAAGCAGTGATGTTAGTTACAGTCTGACAACTGGTGCGTGTCCTTGTACAGACTCTACCATCAGCCTGTGTATGAACCTGTATCACCCTCGATAGACAGTCTGGATATTTCCTTCTGACGGAAAACGACTGGATTGGGTTCAGGCTCATACTGTTTAATTATGTCGATCTTGTCACCACATGTATACAGGTTGATGGGAGGCCTCTACGTTATTGTTTATGAAGCTTTGACCTTGAAAGGCCTTATGCAGAGTTATGTTAAAGGTCAGGAACTGGCGGTGAAGTGTCGCCTGCGGTACACAAAGCCCGAACATATTAGCTTGATCACGTATTGTTGTTTATTGCTGTCTTAACAACGTTCGACTGTCGGCTCCAAATATAAAACTGTGGTAGTCAAAAATTGATGAATAGGGTATACAGTTCCCCTTTTCCATGTAAGTCAGCCCGTTTGTTATATGATACCCTATAAGCTAAGGAATGAGGGTTTACGTAATGGTGCTAATGGTAAATCGAGTCTTAAAATTATGTACGAATTTGCACAGAATATTTTCAGCCTTACTGTGATGAATACAGATAACGTCTCGGTAATGCTGTCTATTTTACAACTTTAAGACCCAGATGTATATGTATTCATAACTAAGCGGCTACATGTATTGTTAACTGCACACTCTTAACACAGACAGCTCTAGCTAATCTATAGAAAGGCCTACATGTATGTATACTGCCGTCATCATTGTCCAATATGTTAAACCCTCCATGATCCGTGATCACTGCGCGAGGGTACATATATAGGGCCTGCTAACACAGCTTATCCCGTCAGGATGGCCGAATACATACATGTATATTTCCATTGCTTATATATGACCCAGATACAACTGGCGCTGACAAACTTCTATAGTCCTCCTGAGGTAACATATCTCCAATCAGGATTTTGATTAAATCCTCCCCCTTACAACACTGTAGACATACGTTTGTTTCCATGATGAAAACGATCAAGATCCAGCATTGCTTCTGGGTTGGTCTCCCCCCCTTTTCTTTTATATCGCGAGAGTCGTTTTATGTTATGACAAAAGCAAAATTTGCCTACTTTCTAACTTAGCTGATATATATGTATCTATATTTAAGAGACTACATGTATTAATAATTCTACACTCTTCACATAGACAGCTCTAGCTAAGCTATAAAGAGGCCTGCATGTATGTATACTGTCGTCCTGACACCCTCCATTAACCGTGTAAGTTTGCTTATGGGTTATCTAGGGTTATCTTTGTGAAGATATAACTGACGCTGACCTACTTATACAGTCTACCTGAGGTTGTATATCTCCAATCAGGATTTTGGGGTGTCTTCAAAGTGTCCCCGTAACAACACTGTAGACCATATATATAACTTCATTATCAAAATGGTTAAGTTCCAACATTCCTTCTGGTGGATATCTTTTCCCCTGTTTTAACATCTCGAGATTCTTTTTCATACACTGCTCTTTATGGCATGACAATAGTAAAATTCACCATATTTCTAACTGAGAAGAATGGATGATCTAAAAATGGGCACTATCTTTAATGGATTACTGAAGAATGTATGTCGCTTTTATAAGATACATAAGTTGGAGAATGGTATACATAAATGAAAGTTAATGATTATATATTGAACCTCCTCGCCGTACAAACTTACATCACATGAATCAGCTGTTTCTTGAAGAAAGGGATACTGTGTTAGCAGACGCTGTAATACTTCATCATCATTTGAAGGGTTGTTTTATGACAGAAAATAAAAAATGCAATTATATGGTGTTATGTATGACTATTTAACGTCTTCATGTACTGTTAGTCTGCGGACCTTTGTGTTGTATGTTATAAGCATAACAGGCCCTGTTATATATGTACAGTGCGGACCTGGCCGAAAGCACCTCGTTCAATGCTCTGTTTATTTAACTGGATGTTCATTGGCTGTTAATTCTGTGTCTAAGAATAGTTGAATCCACCTGGCACGTATATAAGCCGTGTTTTCTGTGCAGAGTGGAGGTATTTTTGCTGCATCCACTGGGAGCCAGGAGAGTGTGCGACGCTCTCGTATCGAGTCCATTATTTTGATATGAGCTGGTGATGCCAGTTTCATTTGGGAGGACAGATTTTTATGCCGGCACCGTTTGTGTACCACAGTAGTACTGAAGTCTGGTTTATGTGAATTTCTGCGGAAGTCACGTTTATTGGTGTTCGGATCTTTATTATGATTATACAGTGTGGACTGTGTAATTTGTTTAACACGCTGACCTCACCTGACCGACAAGGTCGTCAAGGACTCTAAACTGAAGTTTTCAGTTTTGTAAAGGACGTTCGTTCTGCCACAAGGTGACATTACTCTACGTCTCTGAACGGCTCGTTTGTGAGCTTCTGCGGGAGCTGTGACTGATCTGAAGTGGATTATACCTCCATGCCTGTATTTACCCTGTGTTGTGCTCTGCGGGTGTGACGTCATTCAAAGGCTTGACTGTTCCAGTTCTGTGTAACCTGTGTACTGTGTTCGTGTTCGCTAACCTGGCGAAGTACCTGTCTAGGACAATTTGTGACTTGTGTGAATTGTGTGTTTATCCCATGGTCTTTACGTTGGATTTCCTGGAATACATTCCTTGGGATGCAAAGGTGAACTGGAAACTTGTAAAGACCGGTAATACTGATGTGTATGTTGTTGTTGTTGTTGTTGAACTGTCTGTAAAACTGTACGTCTCATTTTATATATATATAAAGGATTGTTTACATTGTAATATTGAGTCACTGAGTCTGTTTTCTGTTGCCGTTTTCAATACCGTAACAGAAATTGGGGGCTTGTCCGGGAACTGATTGTTTCCCTTTTGTTTTGCACCGGATATTTGAAGTTAAACACAAGTGAGAAGCGATTGCTTAATTTTAACGGTGGATGATTCAGTGGCTAAATATTTACAATGGGAGATTTTGATCCTAAACAGTTTGTTAATGCGCCCGATCAGGATGTTTTTGAGAGTTTAAAGAAGGAAGACTTGGTTAAGTTAGGGACATTTTTAGGTTTGTCCATAAAGTCTTCATGGAGGAAAAGAGATATGCAGTATACTTTGTTGAAACATTTAGTGGAGATAGGGAAGTTTGATAGTTCTGCATTATCTGATTATGAGTTCGAGGGTCAGTCTGATGCCGAGCTTAAGTTTAAGCAGTTAGAGTTAGAAAAGTTGAGATTGGAGAAAGAGGAGAAAGAGAGGGAATATGAGGAAAAAGAGAAAGAGAGGGAACATGAGATAGAGTTAGAAAAGTTGAAAATGCAGAGAGAGAGAGAGGAAAGAGAGAGGGAAGTGCAGAGAGAGGAAAGAGAGAGGGAAGTGCAGAGAGAGGAGAGGGAAGTACAGAGAGAGGAAAGAGAGAGGGAAAGAGAATTGGAGTTCCAAATGAAAAAGTTAGAGGTAGAGAGAGATGAGAAACTGGGTCCTTCCGGTAGACAGGGTACAGGATTTGATGTGACCAAATACATTCGGTTAGTTCCATCCTTTCAGGAAAAAGAGGTGGATAAGTATTTTCTGCATTTTGAGAAAATTGCAAATAGTTTGAAGTGGCCTAAAGAGTTCTGGACTATGTTATTACAGAGTGTGCTAATTGGAAAGGCCAGGGAAATTTACACTCAGTTAAGTGTAGAGACTGCTTCCAATTATGACTATGTGAAAGAGGTAATTTTGAAGGGTTATGAATTGGTGCCTGAAGCTTACCGCCAGAAATTTCGTAACTGTGAAAAAGGTAGAGATCAGACATACGTTGAGTTTGGTCGAGCTAAGGAGCAGTTGTTTGATCGCTGGTGTATAGCCAAGAAAATAGGCAAGGATTTTGAAAGTTTGCGTCAGCTTGTGCTGGTAGAAGAGTTCAAGCGTTGTATTCATAATGATGTAAAGGTGTTCGTTGATGAGCAGAAGGCGAGTACACTTGAAGAGGCAGCCAGTTTAGCTGATGATTATTCCTTGACACATAAGGTTACATACACGGGTAAGCCATTTAATTCATTTATACGTAGAAATACCCAGTCACATGCAACAGGTAGAGGTAGCTCTATACAGAAGAGTTCTACACCAGGCTCCAATGGTTCTACAGCTCATGGTTCATGTAGTTCAGATTGGAATGGTAGTCCTCGAAATAGGGTCACTTGTAATTTTTGCAAGCGGGTAGGTCACGTGATGAGTGAATGTTACAAGTTGAAAAGGATACGGGAAGCTCAGAATGAGTCTAAGCCCACAGGTCTTTGTGTTGCAATGCACAAAACATTGCCGGAAGTTACATCAGCAGTTAAAAGCAGATCTGAGTTAGCTGATACGGGATTGGATAAGATTCCCAAATGCTCTATGGATAGCTTCGCTCCGTTTATCAATTCTGGTTCAGTGTCGCTTAGAAGCGACATGTCTTGTGCTACCCCTATAAAGATATTAAGGGATACTGGGGCATCTCAGTCTCTGTTGTTGATGAATACTCTGCCCTTTTCTGAAGAGTCATACTCTGGGGTTCGTGCCCTTATTAGAGGTGTAGAGTCTAGTGACTTTGTCAGTGTTCCCCTTCATGATATTTATTTGTCATCAGATTTGATATCTGGACCTGTCAGGGTAGGCATTAAGCCTTCATTACCTTTTGAGGGTATTCATTTGTTGTTGGGAAATGACTTGGCACATGATAAAGTTACTGTTGATCCCTTAATGGTTGATAAGCCTTCTCTGAATTCAGTCACAGAATCAGTTGAAAGCGAGATAGCGGGTTTATATCCGTCCTGTGTTGTTACAAGAGCTATGTCTAGATAAGTCAGTACAGTCAGACCAGGGTTCAAATTTCATGTCTGGTGTGTTCCAACAAGTTATGCATGAGCTAGGTATTAGCCAGTATAAATCCTCAGCTTATCACCCACAAAGTCAAGGAGCACTAGAGAGATTCCATCAGACACTGAAAAGTATGATAAGAACTTACTGCTTTGAGACAGGGAAAGATTGGGACGAGGGTGTACCTTTGTTAATGTTTGCTGTAAGAGAGTCTGTACAAGAGTCACTTAGATTTAGTCCATTTGAGCTTGTGTTTGGCCATACTGTGCGTGGTCCACTACAGTTGTTCAAGGAAAAGTTTGTGTCTGGTGATAGTGACAATGTTAACCTATTACAGTATGTGTCAAGTTTTCGTACTAAGCTCAACAGAGTATGTGAGTTAGCCAGAGAGAATCTTACAGCTTCTCAGAAGAGTATGAAAACTAAGTATGACAAAGAGACAGTAAGACGCAGATTTGAAGTTGGTCAGAAGGTATTGGCCTTACTTCCAGTTAGTGGTAAGCCACTTGAAGCTCGTTATTTTGGACCTTATGTAGTAGACAAGAGGCTAAGTGATCTTAATTATATTATTTTCACTCCTGATCGGCGCAAATCTAGACAACTTTGTCACATTAACATGTTAAAGCCATATGTAGACAGAGATAGCACTGATCTCAATGTTGTACATCCTAGTGGAGTTGTTACCTCTAACTTATGCCCTGATTCAGCTGTTAGGGATGATCAAGATTTTAACTTAAGGTTCCGGTCAGCCAAACTCCAGAATTCAAGTATTCTTGAGGACATTGATTCTGTGTTGGGTCATCTGGAATATCAGCAACGCCAGCAGTTGAAGGATTTGGTTCGTCGATATGAACATTTGTTCCCTGATGTTCCAACCAGGACTGAATCCATCTATCATGATGTTGAAGTTGGAGATTCCAAGCCGATCAAACAACACCCATACAGACTGAACCCAACTAAAACTGAATACTTGAGAAAAGAAGTTCAGTATTTACTGGAAAATGATCTGGGCGAGCCCAGTAACAGTAACTGGAGTTCACCTTGTATTCTTGTGCCAAAACCAGATGGGACGTACCGTATGTGTACAGACTATCGCAAAGTGAATGCCGTCACTAAAGCAGACAACTTTCCCATTCCAAGGATCGACGACTGTATCGATGCCGTGGGAAAGTCCAAAGTTGTCTCCAAGTTTGACCTATTGAAAGGATTTTGGCAAGTACCGCTCACGCAGCGCGCTCGTGAGGTGTCAGCGTTTGCTACCCCAGATGGTTTATACCAGTACAAAGTCATGCCCTTTGGGATGAAGAACAGCCCTGCCACCTTTCAACGACTTGTGAACAACGTTACATCAGGCCTTAAAGGGTGTCGTGTTTACATCGACGATGTAATTATATTCAGTGACACTTGGGAGGAACATTTAAATATCATGGAGGCATTATTTGCGAGACTGTCCCAAGCCAATCTTACAGTAAATTTGGCCAAGTGTGAGTTTGGTTGTGCTTTTGTCACATATCTAGGGCATGTTGTCGGACAGGGTCAGGTAAAACCTGTTAATTCTAAAATCAGTGCTATCTCTTGTTTTCCAGTGCCAAGTTGTAAGAGAGAATTAAAGCGTTTTTTGGGCATGGCAGGTTATTATCGTAAGTTCTGTAGGAACTTTTCATTTGTTAGTGAGCCACTAACTCAGCTGTTAAAGAAAGGTGCTAAATTCTTGTGGTCCATTGAGTGTCAGAGATCTTTTGATAGATTAAAGGCCATGCTAAGCAGCGGCCCCATACTTGTAGCACCTGATTTTAATTTACCATTTAAGCTAGCTGTTGATGCTAGTGATATATCTGCTGGGGCAGTTTTGTTACAAGAAAATGAAACAGATCACGTTGATCACCCTGTATGTTTTTTCTCTCGCAAATTTGACAAGTGCCAGAGAAATTATTCGACAATAGAAAAGGAATGTCTGTCCTTGATTCTAGCATTACAACATTTTGAAGTATATGTGACTTCGTCAAGTTACCCCATTGTTGTGTATACAGATCACAATCCCTTAACCTTCTTGCACAAACTAAAAGGTAAAAACCGAAGATTGTTACGGTGGAGTTTGCTTTTGCAAGAATTTAATCTAGAGATTAGACACATAAAAGGGAAAGATAATGTGATTGCTGATTGTTTGTCACGTGTCTAGTTGGTTTTCTGCAACTTTGTTTTTAAAGACTGTGTGGTAAACGTTATTATTATTCGTGATTATGAATATGTTAAAGAAAGTTTTATGCAAAACTTTCTTTCCCTGAAGGGTGGGGGTGTTATGTATGACTATTTAACGTCTTCATGTACTGTTAGTCTGCGGACCTTTGTGTTGTATGTTATAAGCATAACAGGCCCTGTTATATATGTACAGTGCGGACCTGGCCGAAAGCACCTCGTTCAATGCTCTGTTTATTTAACTGGATGTTCATTGGCTGTTAATTCTGTGTCTAAGAATAGTTGAATCCACCTGGCACGTATATAAGCCGTGTTTTCTGTGCAGAGTGGAGGTATTTTTGCTGCATCCACTGGGAGCCAGGAGAGTGTGCGACGCTCTCGTATCGAGTCCATTATTTTGATATGAGCTGGTGATGCCAGTTTCATTTGGGAGGACAGATTTTTATGCCGGCACCGTTTGTGTACCACAGTAGTACTGAAGTCTGGTTTATGTGAATTTCTGCGGAAGTCACGTTTATTGGTGTTCGGATCTTTATTATGATTATACAGTGTGGGACTGTGTAATTTGTTTAACACGCTGACCTCACCTGACCGACAAGGTCGTCAAGGACTCTAAACTGAAGTTTTCAGTTTTGTAAAGGACGTTCGTTCTGCCACAAGGTGACATTACTCTACGTCTCTGAACGGCTCGTTTGTGAGCTTCTGCGGGAGCTGTGACTGATCTGAAGTGGATTATACCTCCATGCCTGTATTTACCCTGTGTTGTGCTCTGCGGGTGTGACGTCATTCAAAGGCTTGACTGTTCCAGTTCTGTGTAACCTGTGTACTGTGTTCGTGTTCGCTAACCTGGCGAAGTACCTGTCTAGGACAATTTGTGACTTGTGTGAATTGTGTGTTTATCCCATGGTCTTTACGTTGGATTTCCTGGAATACATTCCTTGGGATGCAAAGGTGAACTGGAAACTTGTAAAGACCGGTAATACTGATGTGTATGTTGTTGTTGTTGTTGTTGAACTGTCTGTAAAACTGTACGTCTCATTTTATATATATATAAAGGATTGTTTACATTGTAATATTGAGTCACTGAGTCTGTTTTCTGTTGCCGTTTTCAATACCGTAACAATGGGTGAACTAAAACAAATTAGCTTTTAAAAGAAATAAATCTTTTCCGGTTAGATTGATACTTCATATCTGAAGACTTTTGGTGATTACCTCATAAAACTGGGTACAAAATTATGCTGACGGGTGGAAACCTGTTCTGGAGGAAACTGAGTAACTGAACATGTAAGGCCCTTAGGTTGTTACAGATATTACATGATCACTTCAACACAAATGGCCACGTGCCTTTTTTTGTTTGTTTCCATATTAATAAGCAGCAAAACAACAAACAATAGTATTCATCTTGTATTCCCTTTTGGGTTTTTGTACATGTATGTTGGATGTGTTTTGTCTTCACTATGGGTTTCTTGTACGTACATCTACTACATTTTGAGCTCTTTGTGGGTTTCCTGAACGTCTGATTCATTTCACGTTCTCTCTGGTTTTGTGTCACAAGACATTTTCACCCAACAGCGAGCTTGTACAATTGTCAAACGAGAAAGTTTTCGTTATCACCCTGAATGTGCCTAGGCTTTGTGCAAATGCAGTTTAATTTTCTGCTCTATCGAATCAGTGGTTCTGGAGAGGAAGATTTGTTTAGTTTAACAGAAATCCAATATGGCCGCTAAGTCAGTCGACCAAATGTCACCAAATGTCAAAAAGCACAACTTCAGATACTTTCCTAAAACGTTCTAAAGTCTCAGGAATGTACCATTGGTCGTTTTCTCATAAAATGTATCACATAGCTGTCGGGAACAATAATAATTCGAACAGATATAATAGAGGTTGAAGCCTAGGGATTCAAGCCTGTATGTCTGCGGATGGCCGTGGTTTTCCCGGGCTTGACCCGGTTTGCATCCACCATAAAGCGGGCCGGCGTCTTATAAATGAAATATTCTTGAGTACGGCGTAAAACACCAATCAAATAAATAAATAAGTACATCAAGCTTGTATGGCTTGAACCGCTAATAACAATAGGTTTTGCAAACTTTTGGAAGCATAAAAATACAACACTGCAGTGATGTTAACTGTTATATATTAGATGCTACTGGTCTAGAATTAGCTGTCCCTCAAAAACTGAATTATAAGAGGATTTGTATCTGATTTCCTATGTTTACCTGGATCAGATATTTATTTAAGTTTTGGAAGAAGCTGAGAAGGAAATTCCGGAAAAGACACACGAACTATATCCTCTTGTTTGACGTTAGCTTCTAAATTAATTACTGCACACGAGTATCAAATCATCTATCTGCATATATTTACACATTGTAGTCGTAGGCAAGGCTTCTTGGATGTGCTGTAAGCTTTGTAGCACATGGGCTGTATACTGTACACACCTGTTGTATACTAAAGATTGGTTAGCCGCAACGTATAAACTCTCTACTGGTGAGGTTCCAAAGGCACCAAGGCTGAGCCTCAAACCCTGGTCATGGACAGGATGGCACATTTTTAGATACGATTTCCTGGCGGAACCGTAAATGATGGAACCAAGGTCAATTTAGGCCTCACAAAAGATCGATGTAAATTTAATAAAACTGACCGCTCAGTACATAAGTCAAGACTAGACTTTGCTATACACGACCTTAATTATATTCAGATCCATACTTATACGTCGTTTTGGGAATTGGCCTTACGAATGTTGACCTCGAATGTCCATCTTGGTTGACGGCTGGCATACAAATGTCTGTTTCGACGCATAGATTTTTTCATTTAGCTTTAAGCATTTTAACATGGAGGGAAATGAGGAATTTGCTATCATCTATGACTCCTGAAAATCTGTTTTCAGATCTCAATTTTTACTGGTTTACAATAAAATTTTGAAGTCGAAATGAAGATCCGTTTACAATAAAAATGCATATCGATGGTTTTAGATGTAGAAAATCTAAAATCATGTTCAAGTGCCCATTTCTTGGTATTATTGAGAGAAAACTGCAGCAGTCTTACCGATGTTATTCATATTTTAGAACGGTAGCATATACGGAAATCATCAACTGTACATAAAAAGAACCTTCTGTACCACATGTTTAAGTTTTTCACAAGCTATTAAGTTTGAAGCTAAACAGTATTGGTGACAGTATGCTACCCTGGAATACGGTAATTTTTGCTCATCAAAAAACCTAAACTGACGATAGCTGACGATAAGATAAAAGCTCTGATAAATAATCATAAGCGATAAGTCCCATATCTGAGAGGCCTTTTAAAACACCTTATTTCCAGGCGGCGTCGTAGTTCGGTGACGTTTTCAAGGTCGAAAAATAGTGACACGTTTTGTTCATTATTTTTTTTATCATTACGAATAAAAGTTTCAATTTAACAAACTTTAGTTCGACTTTGTGGAAAACCACATTTAATATTAGACAGTAAATTGTTGCTTTATAAATACCAAAGAAATCTATCATTTATTATTCGTTCTATACTCTTAACCACGCTGATAAAAGCTATGAAACGTTAACTAGACGGTTCATTATGACCCTTACCCGGTTTTAAAACCGGGATAATACACGCCTCCCTTCATGAGGGTGGAAAATTTGCCACTAATCCAAATATCATGATTAAACAAGCCCAAAAGAGTCTCCAGTGGCTCAGATGACAAATGGGTTAGAAACTTATAATAAATGTTACTATGACCATACGTTCTATACGTTGTTACGACGACAAATCTACATAACAAAGCCCACCCTGGGAGTAAAAAACAGGGAAAATGAAGTTTTAGTCTTTGATCATAATGTGGAGAATTGGTCGGCATTTTCAGTGCTGACAACTAAAGATTTAGGACGTCCTGCAGCAAAACAATGTTATTGCTCTAGGTAAAGCTTTTGATAATTGCGCTGGAGGTGTTTAATGAATTTATTTTTTTATTTGATTGGTGTTTTACTCCGGACACAAGAATATTTCACTTATATGACGACCGCCAGCATTATGGTGGGAGGAAACTGGGCAGATCCCGGGGGAAAACACGACCATCCGCAGGTTGCAGTCAGGCCCTCTCACGTATGAGCCGAAAGGAAGACAGCCTGGGCTGGATTTGTACTCACAGCGGCCGCGTTGGTGAGATCCCCCTGGGCCAAGGCGTCGCGCTGACACACTAACCACCTCGGCCCCGAAATATTATAAAAACTTCAGTCCAGCGATGCCTTGATTGAGTGTACAGTCAGATGCAGACGTAGATTTATTGACAAGTTAGTTAATTCTTTCACAGATATTGTTGTAGGTTTACCGTAACCAATCATCGGCAAGTCAGTGATATTTGAGTGTCAACACATGTTGATACTCTCCACTCTGCCGAATGAAGTTTTCAGGACACTGTTCGCGGAAGAGATAAGGTGACGTGCTTTTTGAATTGTTTCTTTCGAGGTAATGAACTGTTTCTCTTTTATAAAGAGAAGACAGTCGATAGAGGAGATCATATACGCTTCGTCGCAATTTTAACGTTTTATTGTCTTAATACATGCAAAGCATATTAGGTTTGTACAGATCTACTTTGGCGGTGTAGAGATCGACTGAGGAAAAGAGGGGTTATCAAATGGCGATAAGTATCATCGTCATTTTTATGTTGCGTATCGCTTGACATCTACACACCCTTGTGATTTTAGTTCGGAGCATATCTGCTCCAACCGGTTAGCCAAACTGGGCCAACCCGATCTTCAGTCTCTAAAGAAGAGCCGAAGTGAAGTGTTGGGCTTGAAAATCTCGCAAGACCGTTCTCTTCAAGTAAGGATCGCAACCCAGGGCAAACAGGTAGGCTTATTCCTCTATGGTCCCTCACACAAATATAGGAGATGTGAGTGTATATTTCACCGAGGCCTCACGACAGAGCTCTAGGTAACGACAAGCTTGCCAAGAAGACTGAGGCCCTATTCTTTTCGGCCTGGAGACCCCACGAGGGTATTGCCGCTTGAATCCAGTGGGCAACCATTGTAGCTATTGCCTATTCTTATTATACTGGTTTGAGAAAATCCATCCGACATTTCTCAACTATACTTCCAATGTATTCTGTTTGAACCTAAACGGGATAACAAATATAAATGACTTGAACCCATTCACTGAAGTAATTTTGTGGGAAACTGATTGTTCGTTGAAGTGTGACATTCACGGATGGGCCTTAAGGTAATGGCAATTTGTGGAAACCATTGTTGAGATGTCACAGAGTATAAATGTGTGCAAACATACTGAGGGATTTACCGCCCCTGTACAGATCAGGTGCATTTCTCAGAACTAAGTATTTTTTATTCCAATCTGCTCAGTTTCACCAAGTTGTGAAGTCAGGTGGGATTTGTGTAGACAGGTAAGATCTGTGAGACGATTATATGTAGTTTGGATGGAAACGATCTGTCAGGTTAAGGAGTTGTCTTTACTTGATCGTGTCACCCACTGTCAGACACAGTTTAATTGGTCTGCTCGCCCTCAAATCGACACAACGTAGATATACGAATGGGACGCTTTCTTTAATAGACTTTAACATCGGCCATGCCAGCCTATGTGTGAGCGTAGAACCGTCGATATTTGCGTATCAAGGAAAACGACTGATTTTTGTTCAGGTTTATACTCTTTGACTGTGTCGATCTTCTAACAGGGCGATATTACGTTATTAATTTGAGGTCGTGAAGCTTTAACCTTGAAAAGCATTATGCAGTTGTGCTGAAGGTCGATTACTGGCAGTGACGTGCTGTCTATGGCACACATAGCGCGGATATCATGCCTGTATGGATCACTGTTCATTTACTTACAACGTGTAAATATAAAAAAAAAAAAACTGTGACAGTAAAAAAAAGCCATGCTATACGTGTATAATCCTTCACCTAATCCCTGTACGCCAGTCCGTCTGTTGTGTGATAGCCTATATCAGTTGCTCAAAGGGGCTTCAGTGGCCGAGATTATTAGCACACGAGCCCGGAGCAATGGCGAAGAAGCCTACCGCCCAATTCCAGTCCATGCTAGCTTCCTCTCCAGCCGCATGTGGGAAAGTCTGCCCTCATCATGCGGATGGTCCCGGGCTTCCACCGGGCCCCGTTTTTTCCCCCGCTATAATGCTGGCGGCCGTCGTATAAGTGAAATATTCTTAAGTGTGGCGTAAAACGCTAACCAAATAAGTAAATAATATTGTTAAAGTAAACTGTTATGACCGTTGATCTGTGAGCCATCCGATCAGTTGCAGTTAAAGCCGTACTATGTAAATAACGGCCATTGCAATGGCCATAATTTTAAAGATTATGTGCACATTCTTGAGTTGTTGAGGGAACTGTGCTACAATTGCGGAGATGTCATGTAGTATAAATATGTACAAGCATACTGAGGGATTTACCTCTCCTGCTCGGATGACCTATTTCTCGGAACCAAGTAGTTTCTGTTTCAATCTGCGCAGTTTTATCAAGTAGTGAAACACGGTGGGAATAGTGTCGACAGGTAAGTCTTGTAAGATGGGGTAGGCCTGTTGTTATATCGGGATATTTCTATCAGGTGAGAGAGTTGTCTTTACTTGATCGTGTGACCAGCTCTCATACAGAATGTAATTGGTCTGCTCATCCTAAGTCGACGTACGATTAAGGGTGTGTGTCTCTGTACAGACTCTACTCTCGATCTGTGTGTGAAACTCTGACACTGTCTATAAACAGTTGGAATATTTTCTTCTCAAGAAAAACGACTAATTGAATTAGGGGCAAGTTCATACTGTCCAGTTATGTCGATCTTTTCACAATATAAACAGGGCGATAGTACGTTATTAATATATTTTTCTGAAGCTTTGAACTTGAGAAGCATTATGGAGGGTTTTGCTGAAGGTCGTTGCTTGCCACTGACGTGTTGTCTGGGGTTGGGCCTACATTCATGTAGATAACCAGAGCAACCGACATGTATGGAACGCTGTGTGTTTACTTACAACGTTCGCCTTTCTTCTCCAAATATAAAAATTGTAACAGTAAAAAAATCATGGTTGGGATGTACATGTTCTCATATCCCAAGCCGAAGAGTAAGAAATACCAATTTCGAAGTCTTTGGTATGAGGCGACTCAGGTCTAAGGCCTCCCGACTTGGAGGCGAGCTCAAACCTAAGGTATGCACTGAACTGCAGATAGGGTTTTCAATGTAACAGAACTGAAAGGCTACATGGATTATTAACGTGCCACTCAGCAAGCATTACAACCTCGCCCATTGATTAGCAGTAATGGGGTGTGGAATTTGACACACCTAAGCCAGTCAGGACAGCCGTATACTCCATGTATATTAGCTCGAGTTGTTTGTGTGCAGATAGAATGGACGCTGACCTACTTCCACAGTGTACATGGGTTACATATCTCCAAAGGGGGGGAGGGGGGGGGGGCTCCGTGGCTCAGTCGTTTTGCGCGCTAGCGCAGCACAATGACCCAGTTTCCTCTCACCAATGCGATTGCTGTCAGTTCAAGTCCAGCTCATGTCGGCTTCCCCCCCACCACCCCCCAGCCGTACGTGCAAATGCCTGGAAGCAACCTGCGGATGGTGGTGGGTTTCCTCTCACTATATTGCTGCTCGCCGTCGTAAAAGTGAAATATTCTTGAGCACGGCATAAAACAACAATTAAATAAATAAACATATCTCCAATCCAGGCTTTGAGTTGATACGGTGCTATGACAGGCTGTCCCTGTTATAGCGCTGTATCTAATCGGTCATGTACTTCATACGTTGGAACGATGTCAACATTTTACGGTTTAATCGTTTTGATTGATAAGCAGGTGTATTGTAGTCTTTACTTCTGTGCTTTCTGACAATAACATAAAAAAAAACACTGGGAGCTGGAATACAAAATTTGACCTTGGTTTATAACTGTTTTAATATAAGTAAGAAATGCTCGTGTCACTATTAGTAATGTCGTGTTTATTATATCTGTTATATATTGTATAAACTTCTGCAGACAGAGATATTCCAGAGGTTTGGCCCAATTATCATACAGTATATAGGGTCAAGTTACCATCATAGACACTGTAGTCAACAGGCTTGGCTAGAAAATATACATTTAAATAGCGATGATGTCGTTTTTGCACACAGACTTGCTAATTATGGATTGGAGCTATATATCTATCGAATATCACTATAAAACACCTCTGCCCAAATAAGCCTGACCAGATTTTTGCCAAAAAGCGCAATAAAAGGAAGAATCGCCAAATTTCTAACTGAACAGAATGGATTCTTTCTCAGGAAAGCGAGGTTTGCATACTCTCCTCATGCGTGTATAGACACTTTAATGCTTCTTAAACCAGCATTGGAGAATAGCGATCAAAAGTACTGTACTCAGTGTGTTGTGGGAACACGGGAACAGATGGAGGTTTTGTGCTGTCTTGAACGTTAATATTTTTGTAAATAGGAACATTCTTATAGGTGCCCGTCTGAGCGATTTACCGTTTTTGTTTCAGGAAAAAAAAATCAAACTAATAATGGCCGAAAGTATGCAAGTGCGGGATGATGTTCTCATCTGTTCGATATGCTTGGAAACATTCCGGAAACCAGTAATGCTACCCTGTCAGCACAGCTTTTGTAGGGAATGCATTGATTCGTATGCTGACAAGTTCAAACATGTACAGACAGACGAGAGCTCCGGCAGCACTGGGTATGAGGACGTTCATCAGCTGATAGCGTGCCCTGTGTGTCGGGCACCGACCAGTCTGGGGACAGAAGGTGTGGCTGGTCTGCCTCCCAACTTTCATCTGGCAGAAATTGTGGAGAGGTTCTCATCTGGTGTAAATATTGAGGATGACATCCCATATTGTTCTCTGTGTGAGGAAGGTAATCACGTCAGAGCTGTCAAGTTTTGTACCAACTGTGGTGTGTTCTACTGTGAGGAATGTCTTGCTATTTGTCACCCAATGAGGGGTCCTCTGAAACGTCACCATCTGATTTCGCCCCTGGAGTACCTCTCTCAGGAAACCTCACAGGGTCAAGTCAGCAGGGACCACCAATCAACCCAGCAGCCGTCGTGTGCGAGACATGGTCAGTCATTCGGCTTGTACTGTGAACCGTGTCGGATGGTGATCTGTATGGAGTGTGTGGTTGAGCATCAAGGACACGCTATGCGGGATATACCATCTGCAGCTGAGAATGACAAGGTAATGTGAAAAAGATATTCATATATAAGCCATCAACCGAAATGGAGTCAATACTCGTGTGGTCATTTCTCAAAACGACCACGAAAAACTAAGAAATTGTGTAAATTCATAATTACTTTGGAATCATGCAAGCAAAAGTGATAAACAGTTTTCAATGATGTTAGAAAGAAGCAAGAAATGTTCTTGGCGAATAACTTAAATCACTATCTAAATCGTGTACCATGCTAGTATATAAGTCGATAATTAAAATAAATATTGCATGATTTGGAACTGTTTACTGACCTAAAATTTATGATGTGTAGTGAAGAATGGGACATTTTGTCCTGTACTGTAGTGAGTCATTTGAAAGGCGGATTTTTGAATGTAGCATTTTTTTTTTCCATTACAGCCAGCTGTTTTGAGCAGGACTAATGAACTGAAGAAAGTCTTAGGCGAAACTAAGGAATCACTGTCCGGAGTTCTGAGGCTGCACAGTAAGATACAGGTTGGTATTTTCCATTACACCTGTTCAGTCTCATGTTGTTGTGGCTCATTTTGACTATGCAGAATATTGCTATTAAAGCTTATTCTGTCACATATTATATATGTAGATTACAATTAAAGAGTTGAACCCGAATATTGACGACTTTTTATTAGAACTTAAACAGGGGAATACACGGACTGATGCGGTTATTTATTTGTGTGAAGGACGAGTCTATTTACTTGTTTCTGGCTTTTCTGATCAGACTATCGTGTCATTGTTATGACTTTCTTCTCAGTGACACACACGCGATATGCCCACCTCAGACAACTCCATTTGATATATCATTGCCAATCACGCGATATCATACTAATATCTATAATACATACACGTACGCCATTTGATCTGATGGGGCGACAACGTTCGTGTTTGAACCAGCCCCAGGTGTCTGAGGTTGGAAGCATCTAAGGCTTCCCCATTCTCGGAGCATCAGTTTTGATGGCACGACCCTTTTAGAGATTGACCGACGTACCTTTGGGGTTTTGAGTGGAGACTTGCATGTACATCACTGGATTAAAGGGAAATCCCCTCAACCCCGGAGACACATGGTTATGTGGCGCGTATAGTTCACCCTTTTACACATACATATATAACTTCTTGAACACGCAGTTCTAAAGGTGTGGATGAGGTAATAAACGAATTTTCTGTTTGGCAGGAAAACCAGGAGCTTCACACTCAGGAGGTAGAAAAGGCTTACTGTGCAGCCTTGGAAGCCTTACAAGCCTGGAGGCAGCACTCCTTAGATGGCATAAGAACCCGCTATTCACAGTGGAGTGTGGAGTGTAGTGCTATACTCAAACATTTCCAGCTACAGGCCCAGGAAATGGAGAGGATGGTACAGGCTTCCAATGATTTATTAGCATCAATGGACGTGGAGTTTTTGCAGGTAAGTCAAGCATATAAGCCACAATCTCTAACATTAATTCAGTTGCCTCTACTACAGACGTTACCTAAGACCCAAACCACCCTTAGGAACTGATCAGGTATTCAAATCCATCTCATGCTACCAGATCTGCTAAAGTTTTAGATCCTGAGTTCAACAGCTTTATTATGCTCAGTGGTACCCATCGGTCCGATTAAAGCAATAAAGTAGCAACATGTAATGTCAAAAAGAACATATTGTATGCTGTTTTTTTTTTAAATAAAACAAGATTTGTATGTAAATAGATTTGCAAATAAGGGGAAATTGTATTGTATGAAGCACAATGGAATTTATTAAGCGGAATTGAGAGCTGATGTGGGCTATGTAATGGATCAGGGAATGGTCTAAATGTTGGATATAAAAGCCAAGGGTGCTTGTGTACTGTGTGTCTCTGGAGAGGTATCTGTTTCTTCTTTACTTGATTTTATATGTAGGCTCAATTCTGTTTGTTGACAGGGTTCCACGGACTTCACCAAAACGTATGTATAAATGTGTTATACCTCCCCATGTTTGTTATACATGCGCACCTGACTATTGTCAGCAGAAGTGTTTCTGTAAGCTATAGTTGTCCAAAACATGACTCAAGTGTGAGATATATCTAATGTTCAATCTTACGTTTGTCCAGACAAATTAGATCTAACCTACTAGGAATAGTACATCATGGCATTCTTATAACTGCGCGGACACAAGATCACTACACGACTGTGTCTCTTTGTTTTCTCTCCTCTTCTCGCAGAACTGATGACCAGCTGAAAGGGGTAAGATCAGAACTGGAGAAACATGAGGTCAGCAGACGGAAGCTTCTAGCTTCTGTACAACATGACCAAGTTGTTCCTAGACAGGTGACTTTAAAAGAGACAATGCAAGAATGCCAGGACTTAGAAGCAGCAGTCGGTGGACAAATATCTCCCCTACGTGTTACAAGTAAGTTCTTCTGTATAATTGGCATACAGTAGGGTGTGCTTAGACGACATAAAGGACTGAAGGATTTACATTAGTGTGTGCATCGAAGACACAGACATAATTGGAGAGGGCGAACGGCTGTGTACCTGCAAAACACACGATAGACTCTGTTAAGAAAACAAACCGATATGTCCTAGGCGTGCCAAGAAAATAAACAGTATTCCAAGAGAGACGAAAGTGAGAAGAGTTTGCAAAAAGTACAGATAGTATAAACCATACACATTAATGTTAGGCAAGAGATAGGGTGGGTAAAAAGAAGCTAACTAATGTGAGGTATAGAGTAGTGTGTGCCCAGAATATACAAATTATTGTCAGATATACAGTATGGTTTGCCCAGAGTCCAGTAGGATGTGCACAGAAGACACAGGCTAATGTGAGTTATACAGTAGGGTGTGCTTAGAAAACACAGGCTAATGCGAGTTTTACAGTAGGATGTGCACAGAAGACACAGGCTAATGTGAGTTATACAGTAAGGTGTGCACATAAGACACAGGCTAATGTGAGTTATACAGTAGGATGTGCACAGAAGACACATGCTAATGTGAGACATACAGTAGGGTGTGCACAGAAGACACAGGCTAATGTGAGTTATACAGTAGGATGTTCACATAAGACACAGGCTAATGTGAGGTATACAGTAGGGTGTGCACAGAAGACACAGGCTAATGTGAGGTATACAGTATGGTGTGCACAGAAGACACAGGCTAATGTGAGTTATACAGTAAGGTGGGGACAGAAGACATAGGCTAATGTGAGTTATACAGTAGGATGTGCACATAAGACACAGGCTAAAGTGAGGTATGCAGTAAGGTGTGCACATAAGACACAGGCTAATGTGAGTTATACAGTAGGATGTGCACAGAAGACACATGCTAATGTGAGACATACAGTAGGGTGTGCACAGAAGACACAGGCTAATGTGAGTTATACAGTAGGATGTTCACAGAAGACACAGGCTAATGTGAGGTATACAGTATGGTGTGCACAGAAGACACAGGCTAATGTGAGTTATACAGTAAGGTGGGGACAGAAGACATAGGCTAATGTGAGTTATACAGTAGGATGTGCACATAAGACACAGGCTAAATTGAGGTATGCAGTAAGGTGTGCACATAAGACACAGGCTAATGTGAGTTATACAGTAGGATGTGCACAGAAGACACATGCTAATGTGAGACATACAGTAGGGTGTGCACAGAAGACACAGGCTAATGTGAGTTATACAGTAGGATGTTCACAGAAGACACAGGCTAATGTTAGGTATACAGTATGGTGTGCACAGAAGACACAGGCTAATGTGAGTTATACAGTAAGGTGGGGACAGAAGACATAGGCTAATGTGAGTTATACAGTAGGATGTGCACATAAGACACAGGCTAAATTGAGGTATACAGTAAGGTGTGCACAGAAGACACAGGCTAAGGTGAGTGATACATTAGGGTGTGCACAGAAGACACAGTCTACTACGAACTATACAGTAAGGTGTGCACAGAAGGCACAGGCTAATGCGAGTTATACAGTAGGGTGTGCACAGAAGATACAGGCTAATACGAGTTATACAGTAGGGTGTGCACAGAAGACACAGGCGAATGTGAGGTATACAGTAGAGTGTGCACAGAAGACAAAGTCTAATGTGAGTTTTACAGTAGGATGTGCACAGAAGACACAGGCTAATGTGAGTTATACAGTAGGATGTGCACAGAAGACACAGGCTAATGTGAGGTATACAGTAGGGTGTGCACAGAAGACACAGGCTAATGTGAGGTATACAGTAGGGTGTGCACAGAAGACACAGGCTAATGTGAGGTATACAGTAGGGTGGGCACAGACGACACAGACTAATGTGAGGTACACAGTAGGATGTGCACAGGAGATTCAGATTAATGTGCAGTTGGCCCAGAAGTCACAAAAAGAGGAAAGTACATAGCAGAATTATATATTAGCAGCTGCAAAATTAGATCAGAACAGATGGTAGTGAAGCCATCGGTGTCTACCTTGTATTTACAAATCAGCGCGTGTAATGTTAGATCAGGACTGGTGTTTGTATATTCTGTGGTGTCTGGGTGATGTTTACCCAATGTGTACAAGAGCAGGTGTACACTCTTAGAGCAGGACATACAACATATTGCACCCAATTTTTTGTGCTTTACTCAAGAATATTTCACTTAGACGACGTTGGCAAGCATTATGGTGGGAGGAAACTGGGAATAGCCCGGTGGAAACCCACGCCCATCTGCAGGTTGCTGGAAGACCTTTTTACGAACCGCCGAAGAGGAGGCCAGCATGAGCTGGACTTGAACTCACAGCGACCGCATTGCATGGTAAGAGCCTTCTGTTTCATTACTCTGCGCTAACGCGCTAACCAACTGAACCACGGAGGCCCCCTAATTTTTACTGAAACATGTATTCAAGTAAAAATTCGCCATTTTTTCCTAGATTCAAATGTAGTCAAACACTTACTTCAAAGGGGAAAGAAAAGAGAAAAAATGCCCTCATACCTTTTTCATTATTAATGTTAAAGGGTATAGATTCCATGTATAAGAGTATGAGGTTTACATGCTCTTCCCCCCTAATATAACTTTGTTGTTAATATTTAAATATTTAGGTATCTTTAAAAAAAAAGGCAAATTGAAGAAAATTTAGCTGACTACTTCTGGTGGATTAAATAGTCTTTGGGGGGTATTGTGACAATGAAAGTCACTTGGTAAGTTATGTGTGGCGAGTTACCTCCCTTATTACACAGACGGCTTCGGTACTCCACGAATGACAACAGGCCTACTGCAGCTTGATAGTGAATTGAGTGTTCAAATGTGTCATAACTGACAACTAAAACCAATGGCTGGATGGAGGAAGGTATTATTCTTGTTGTAAGTGATAAGTTTTAAACAAATTAGATCGCTAAAAGCCTGTATTTTAACCCAGTACTTAGTCTATGTCTATGTCGTACCCGTCATTTAGTCATGGATTCAGTTCTTGTTGAAGCTCAACTCTTTTAAACTGGCTGAAAATGACAGAGATCTGTATATAAACTACATTTATGTCAAAAATATATGTCATTTTATTTCAAGAGTTTGTGTTGAGCAAGTAAAACCACGGTATGTGTACAGGTATTTACACCTCAGTCTTACAACGTGTGTTTATGGTTTGCTGTTGTTTATGCTGCATCTGTTGTGTTTTTGCAGAGCCGACGCTGAGATTCACAGAGACAGACGACAGTGAGCTGAGAATCACTGACAGCGGCTGTGTGGTAAAGGGTGAGGACTTGACCAGGGTGTTGTGGTGGAGGAGAGCTGTGACAGACGGGCGTTACCAGACGGGCAGGTACTACTGGGAGATACACATCACCTGTTCAAATGGCTCTGACTGTCATATAGGAGTGACACAGGAGAGCTATGGTGTGAGGGGAATGACAGACCCTGGCTGTAACTCCTGGTACATTGGTATGGTGTACCGTGGTGATGAGGTCTGGTGTGATAGTCACAGTGGTGGTGGTGAGATCAAACCTGACTATCTACAGTGGAGACGTTACACACGACCTCATCACCTGGGTGTGTACCTGGACTGTGATGAACACACACTGACAGTCCTGGACTGTGACAACAACCAGGTAATGTACACTGACAGTGATGCTATCGTCACAGAGCCTCTCGTGCCATGGGTTGGGTTTTATGTCAGGTATGGACCTGGATCTGTGTCTGCTCGTCTGGTAACGGGTGACTCTGCAACTCTGCCTCAAGTTCTCTGTGATATGATAAGCACTTCCTGACCATCGGGTAATTATTTATTACATCTTTTCCATCATATTATCATGTGTTGAAGGAGACTGTTTTGTTAGGTTTTTTTTAAAAAAAAAAGACAGACCAGTTTGTGTATTGATGTTTTAGTTAATGTTAGCAGTGTGGCTAATTCAGTATGTATAGCTTCTTCTGCAAAGTGGTCAGTGATCTGTCACAAGCTTACATCTTGGTGTAGTTATACACAGTCTGTTTCACTTGTCCTGAACATGAATGTCAGGTTTCTTCGAAACAAAATACATGTAGATAATGACTAGGTAGTTATATTTTTATGTGATGGCGACTTGTAAATCAGCACAATCAGGAGTGTCACTGAGCAAAACGGGCCACGGTTTATACATGACAATACATATTGTCAACATGGTACATGTAGTAATTTTTGTTGTGTTATGTAACTTTAATTCCTAAGAAATAAACTAAATGAGAGAAATATGCCTTACCCTTTTAGCTTAGACCGGAGTATTGATTTTCCTTAATGATTATGTATTAAATCTTCAACGTGAAAAATATATATACCCTAACTTTCGCATGGTACCTTGCCATACCTCTACATGCAGCTTGTACTTTTGTCTACAATATTCTCAGCTACCACTTTTTTAGCTGTAGTGGTTGAAAGTGAAGTCATAACATTTTCTTACCTTAGTAACCTCCAGTGAGGTGGGTAATAACTCTGGCATGGGGGGGGGGGGGAGTTTTCAGTTCTATCCAAAACATTTAAACCTCTGATGTATTTTATTTTGACATGTTAGATGCAAAGTAGCACAGTAGAAATTGATAGTGTATGAATAACTTAAATGCCTCTGTGTCAGTTTTATCCAATCAGTCCTCCTTCTTCAGTTCGGAGACAAGTCTTGGACGCAATTTCCTGAATTGCGCATTTTTAACCTATAAAAAGGACCAGTTTTAAAATTTTTTGTTAGTAATATCTTTATATGAATTTGGCACTATAACCAAAATCTTACATGTCCAATGGCAAAAGTCGAAGTTCAGGGCTGTCTGTAGTAGCCCAGCTGGGTTGATACTCTACAGGTAAGAGTCTGGGATAGGATGTTTTGTGGAGAATGGGGTTTATATTTCTTTTCTGTCAAAAATAAAATTTGCAGAAATGAACATTTACCCTGTATTACATTAAAATGCAACAAGTGTTAGATTGTAAAATTTTACAACCTCTACTCAGCTGCGCAGAAGTCATGTAGGAATTTCTAAGCCTATCCCCACTTGTACCTGTAGAAATGAACTACAAAAACTGAACAACTTTTTATTATTAATGTTGCCCAGACAGCACATTTAATCAAATTTCATCAAACGTGAGAAGCAGATCAACTTTCAGACCTATTTGAAACGCAGCATTAGCATATTTGATGTTGTAAAGTGACTTTGCACATAACAAAATTGAAACACATAATCGTGCATTGTACACTATGTGTCATACATGTATGTAGGTGTTTTAGAATATGTGATAAAAATGACTTGCTACGTCTAAATATATATATATGGTTGTGACCTGATACAGTCCTGGTCAAATAAATGCAATATTACACTCACCTGTGTAAATGAAATTTGAAAGTACAAGCCTGATAAGTGTAAGGGTGAAATTTTGCATAATTAACAGGGTGGGGATGGGGGTGGTGGGTAGATAGGGTTGGGGTTGTAATGGTTGGGGATAACCCATGGTAAATACCAAAAAGTAGTCCAGTTAAGACACGCACAACTTGACCTTATCACAATAAAGGTGATCAGTCAAAATTGGGATTTTTGATTTTTTTTTTTTTTTTTGATTTTCATTCACTATTTATGTAGTAAATTTGTCAAATTCAACCTCAAAAATATATACCCACTACTAAACTTCCATGAGGTACCATGCCTGCGCATGCAGTTTGCACTTTTCTCTACAACATATCAAAAATCAACCTGGCATTAACGCCATGTTTTGAGCTGTGGTTGCTGGAGGTGAAGTCATGACATCTTCTTACCTTGATAACATTCATGGGGTGGGTAATAACACCGGGCAGAGGGTTTTTAGTTCTATCCAAAACAGATTCTGATATAATTGAACAGGATGCAGTGCAGAAATTTATAGTGTGTCTTTGTGGCAATTTTATCCAGTTTTATCAGCGCTTGTTCACACTTCATTTCGGAGGCATATCTTGGACACAATTACCTGAATGGCGCATGTATAACCCATAAGGTGTACTGGGAGTATACTTGAGGCACATCTTAGCTGTACCCTTGAGGTAGGGCATATCTGATGGTGTGTCTGAGGTATACATGTACTTGGGGTTGTAGGCCAACATGTATGTGAGGTGTATTGAAGGTGAACCTGAGGTACTATGATTGGTAAAAAGATGATGGCTGAGGTGTGTCTGAGGTATAGGTGGAGGTATAGCTCAGGTATATGCTATTGTCTAGAGGGATGTACCTGTGTGTAACATTTATTACACTGTTTTCACTTTTATTTTGGTGAAAAACAATCTCAAAACCCTAAGCTAACGGCTGTATCAATTATAGATAAATTAAAGTTGTAAATTTGTAAGTGCATGCAGTATTTTGTTTACAGTTTCAGTAATTTTCAGCTGATTTTTGTATGTGCTCACACAAATTCAGCCCCAAGAAGTATCAGTCAGTGCACATTTGGGTTCCTTTCCCACAGCCTGGAAAAGGACATTCTGATGGGCAGTAATCTTTGAATAATCAAGGAAAAAGCTACATTTATCCATGCTCTTTTGTTGGACAATATTTGTACAATGAGTGGCAAGTATGTATTGGGTGAGACAAAGTCTTATATTTATTTTGTAAACCGTTTTTTTTTTTGGACAAAAAATTGTAATTTTGTAGTCATCATTTTGTTTGAGGTAAAATACCTAAATCTGATCTCTTGTTTGAAAACTTTAAAAAGTTTATTCCCACCCTAATGCTGGCAGCTGTCGTATAAGTATGTATGGCATAAAATACCAGTTAAATAACTCAAATCTTGATATCATTGTTTCCTGTATGTTTAGCTTTTTTTTTTAATTTGTTTATTGAAACTTAGCCTTAACTAACAAATTGTCACTACATGTACCTGGCCATAGTTTGAGTAAATACATCAACAGTATTTTGCATTGGAGTATTGTAAACATGTCACATGTTCACAATATTAAACATTTTATGATGTTTATCAGATGTCAACACACAGTATAAACATGTGTTTATTAAAAAAATATATTAAAAAAAATGTCTTTTTCCGAATATATCCACCTCATTATTAAGTAAATATCTGATGTGTTTACCATAATAAACACATCTCTTAGTTGCTTAACATGTTTCTTTCATGAATAAAAACCAACATTTGTTTCAAAACTCTAACAGAAATGTGTTTAAAAACTAAACTCTTTTTTTAGTATGTAAGCAATGTGAGGAAGGATGCTAAGTATTTATATTATCAATTATAAATATTTCCTTTAAAAGAATTTCCATGTAATTGCTGTGGTGTAAGATAATACGCATTACTGCACATTGTATTCACTGCCCAGGTAGATCCATATCATGTAAGTAATACACCGTGTCTGGTGATTACTTACGATGACATTGTGATGATTTCGCCCAGTGCAAATCATATGTTTTAGCTGTATTATATGCTTGTATTAATACATGTATATACGTTGATTACATATATGCTGTGTGTCAGTTGTTTAAGGATTTTGTTCAGAACATAGATTGTGTTTGACATGGATGGGCTTAGTCCGGCGAACTGATTGGTGTAAAGTTGTTCCACTGCTTTTCTTTGGTTTTTGTTTTCAAATTTGATGTAAATAAGCCTGTCCAGAATTTTTAAGTGATAAACCTGATCATTTGTGTTGTACATGTATTAACGTGGATTCTCTTTTATTGCATACATGTATGAATAACTACAACATGAGCTATCACCTTCTTGTGTTTAAGTAGCATCACCCAGAGCTGTAGATCTACACGTGCTTAAAGTATATTGACATGTATAATATACACCCTGACATTATTTGCCTGTAAGACACTCACAGCCAACTAGTAATGGCTCCTATTACTATGTGTGCTCTACAGAATGGGTAGATAGTTCCATTTTAAGTTAACCTCAAAGACCACCATTCGTCTCCAACTTGATTTACAGCTCATGTATCCAAACGCTTGATATGTTGCAATGTGTGAGTTTGTCAGGGTGTTTTTGATTCTAAGTCCCTATACATGTATGTTCAAACCCAAAACAATGTGTCCATCTAAAATCAGCTGGAAAATCATTTTTGATGGCTGAACTTTGGAAATGTGAAAGTCTGGCTTTGGGTAATTCTACATCATTGACTTCTAATATATTGCAATTAACATCACCGCATTTTATAAAATTCAGTTCTGCTTAAGCCATGATGCTAGGGGAAGTGTACATCGCTACGGTTTATATATTTACATGAACAGTTGGAATGAAACCCAAACTGAGGTAAATCGACAAGAGACCGTATTCCGCCGGTTACGTGTGACTATTTGGCAGCTATCATAGTGTTGTCGCTGTTCTGGTTTTACTCACCATACCGTACGTCTTTAATTATATTGTACCTGATTTACCTTAAGAAGCGGCGTCATCACTAGTAGGCCCCGATGTTGCTATGACAACCTGTGGTCAAGATTATGAGGTCATCTATTAGCGTATTGCGCCATTGCATCTGTTTACTGTTATTTTTATGTCGGTTGTATTTGTATTCATCTGCATGTGTGATTATGTGATACTTTGTGACTTTCTGTCCTTTGTGTTCCAACTTCAGAGATATACGCTAAATAAAAATGAATGGTTATGTATTATATAATTCTCGTTTAAATGGTTACTTGAGTTAGTCTCAGTGAAAGGTAATAAAACACACTTAAAATCATGAACCGTTTGTAGTGTTGTTACACAATTTTTTTACGTATACCAATTTTATATTCAGCATATTCAAGTTATCTCATGGGTATGTTATCAGTAGTGCTGGGCTTCCTCTCTTTCTAATACCGAGCCCTGACATTAACTGATGCGTGTCTTCTTAGGGGAGCTGGTTGTCATCTCTTTTTGTCACCCTGCCCACACATGAACTGATGTGTATCTTCTCTGGAGAGCTGGTTTTCCTCTCTCTATAATACCTGGTCAACACATTACATGATGTGTATTTTCTTAGGAGGGCTGGTTTTCCTCTCTAATACCGGGTTGACACATTAACTCATGTCTGTCTTCTCGAGGGAGCTGGTTTTCCTCTCTTTCTATCACCGGGCCCACACATTAACTCATGTATATTTTCTCTGGAGAGCTGGTTTCCCCCTCTCTCTGTAATACCGGGTCCACACATTAAATGATGTGTATTTTCTCTGGAGAGCTGGTTTTCCTCTCTTTCTAATACCGGGTTCACAATTACCTGATGTGTATCTTCTCAGCAGAGATGGATTTCCCATCTCTTTAATACAGGATCCACATATTACCTGATGTATATTTTCTCAGGTGTGGTGGATTTCATCTCTGTCTGATACCATGTCCGTATATTACCTGATGTGTGACTTTTCAGGAGGGCTGGTTTTCCTGTCTTTCAAATACCGGGTTCACACATTACCTGATGTGTATCTTCTCAGGAGAGATGGTTTTCCCATCTCTCTAATCCCGGGTCCACACATTACCTGATGTGCCGGCCGTATGTGGGAAGGTCTGCCTGCAACCTGCGGATGGTCGTGGGTTTCCCCCGGGCTGTATCCGGTTTCCACCCACCATAATGCTGACCGCCGTCGTATAAGTGATATATTCTTGAAAACGGCGCAAAACACCAATCAAAAAAAAAAAAAAAAAATTACCTGATGTGTATCTTCTCAGCAGAGATGGATTTCATCTCTGTCTGATACCTTGTCCGTATATTACCTAATGTGTGACTTTTCAGGATGGCTGGTTTTCCTCTCTCTAATACCGGGTTCACACATTACCTGATGTGTATCTTCTCAGGCGTCGTGGATTTCATCTCTGTCTGATACCTTGTCGTATATTACCTAATGTGTGACTTTTCAGGAGGGCTGGTTTTCCTGTCTTTCTAATACCGGGTTCACACATTACCTGATGTGTATCTTCTCAGCAGAGATGGATTTCCCATCTCTCTAATACCGAGTTCACACATTACCTGATGTGTATCTTCTCAGGAGAGAAGGTTTTCCCATTTCTCTAATACCGGGTCCACACATTACCTGATGTATATCTTCTCAGGTGTCGTGGATTTCGTCTCTGTCTGATACCTTGTCCGAATATTACCTGATGTGTGACTTCCCAGGAGGGCTGGTTTTCCTCTCTCTCTAATATCGGTTTCACATATTACCTGATGTTTAACTTCTCAGGAGAGCTGGTTTTCCTCTCTTTCTACATGTAATACTGGGTGCTAATGTATATCTTTCAACGTGTGATGGATTTCCTCTCTGGGTGACACCTGATTCACACATTACATGGTACATGTACCCATCTTGTCTGCTGTGGTGCGTTTCCTCTCTTGCACCTGATCCAAATGTTAGGCTACCTGATTTGTGTAACCTCATTTGTGGACAGTTTCGTTTCTTCCTGACTCTGGGGTCACATATTACATGAGTTGTATCTTCACGGGTGCACTTTGTTTCTTCTCCATTTTATTCCTGGTTTCCCTATCTCCTTTCTTCTGTATAAGTCATTTAAATTTTAATTTAATAATAAATTATTACAAATTGCAACTCCTAGTGTAGGTTTTTATAATAATTTATTTGTTTCAAGAAGACACTGGAAAACCTAAAGATGACCAAGCCTATCCTGACAAATAAGAGAGTAATGACGATAACTTCCTTTAGGAATAGATTTGTTACATATTCCGTTGTTACAATTTGCGTTTTAGACACTAACGCAATTTGTAACAAAACGCAATTTGTAACAAACGCAATTTCTAATAATTATTAAAATTTGAAAACTTTTTTGTAATAAATGATTACAAATTGCAACTCTCAGGGTGTGTTTTCTTGATAACTTTTTTCATTCAAGAAGACACTGGAAAATTCCATGTAATGATGAACAAAGCTAACCTGACAGATGTTATGAATGGCATCAATGACGCTCAATTCATTTAAGAACAAGTTTGTTACAAAATGCGCAATCACGTTAGCGCAATTTGTACTGTCACCATTTGTGCACATTTTACCAGTACCAATGCGATTATTTAGAAAAAAGGGTGTGTGATGTTTACGGGGGGGTGTGGGTGGGGGGGGGGGTGTCTTTGTAAGACTATAACTTTTGCTACGCGGGTGTATGATGTTAACTGTGAGCGTTTATAGTGTCAAGAACGGGGCGTTTTCCATTATTTAAAAAAAAACACACTAAATGAATGAGTGAGTGATTATGACTTAACGGCACTTCTGCAATATTTAAGAAATACCATGGCGATGACATGTTTACACTCGGAGGCAATAAATGGTTTTCAAGATTATGGGAAGATTCAAATTAGAAACAAAAAGAACCAAACCTCATTAAAACTGGGAAACGACAAGATGCTTTAGAATAAAAAATATATTTTGCGATATAGGTCAATGGCCTTCAAATTTTTCATGGTAGCATCACCCGCAATGCTGTCAAAGAAATCGAATATAGTGTTGACTGTGCAGAACTTTACCCGAACATGAGCTAAGTCTACACAGTCAACTAAGATATGTTTCATGCCGTATTGAGCATCTCATCAAGACACTCTTGAGCACTGCTCCTATTAAGAATATAACTGTGTGTCAAACGAGAAGGTCCAATACGGCATCTGGTTAAAACTACTTGATTTCTACGAAACTTACCATGTGTATAAGAATTATAGCCAGTGACAGGGCGAATAGCGTGCAATTTATTATATTACTTCCTTTAATTAATTTAATCACTTCTCCTTGATTTTTCTTGGAAAGTGCTAATGAGATTCGTGGTAGTGACCATTTTCCTCTTATCCTAAAACATATCACTTCTACTTCTTTAGAACACGTAGATAGGAGGACGTTCGATAAAGCAGATTGGATCACATTTTGACATGATCTGCGAGGATAATATCACTCCAGAGATTCTCAGTGCAGCAGATGATCCTACCATAAAATTTAATGAGCTTGTTTTACGAGCTGCCGATAGAAGTATACCTGAGACCTCGACAAATCCAAGCCCAAAAGTAAACCCTCGTACCACAATGAATGTCGTAAAGTCCTCGAGGGCCGGAAAAACGCTGAACGCAGATTTGATCATTGTTCTGCTGATAATAATTTAAACCAGGTTCGTAGTTTTAGAGCTAAAGCTCGTCGATTCCTCACGTCCAAGAGACGATCTTTCTTTCGGACACTACGTAAAAAACACCCATGCGTAAGGTCTGAAACAAGGTTCAGAAACTTATGGGCAAACATAATAAAGCAAAACTCCAGCTTATAAAAGATGAAGATAATATATTAACCTTTCCATCTGATATAGCAAATAAATTAGCAGAGACAATTTCCAACAAATTTTCTTCTCAGAATTATACTTCAGAATTCCAGCATATTAAAAACCAGAAGGAGAAAATTTCTGCTAAAAATTTAGAAATTCTAATCGTCCTTTTACTATCGCTGAATTTAAAATTGCATTACTGGCACACGATACTGCGCGTGGTCCTGATAACGTATATTATAAGTTTCTGAACCATTTACCGCCTGATCCACTTGAGACTCTCTTGGACTGTCTTATGATATTTGGATAACTGATAATTTTCAACCCCCATGGAGGGAGACGTGTATCATCCCGGTTCCCAAACCGGGTAAGGATCATACTGATCCGTCTAATTACCGTCCCATATCTCTTACCAGCTGTGTCCGTAAGACTATGGAACGGATGATTAATGATAGACTTGTTTGGTTTCTTGAAACCAACAATTTAATATCTAATATACAGTGTGGTTTTCGGCAAGGTAGATCTACTATGGATCACCTTGTTCGATTCGAAACCTTTTTTCGTGGTTTTATCAATAATGAACATGTGGTGTCGATATTTTTCGACCTTAAACAAGGCCTACGACACCACATGGAAACATGGTATTTTAAAAGACCTTGTGTTGCCCTTCCTATGGTCTGGCGCAATGTAAGGCTGTAACACAGACGAGACGAGACAAATTATTTAGATGGCACAGAACTTTTAATGGAAGATGGCGGACAACCAGTCTCAATACAGCGTATACAATGATATCACATCATAATTCCGGGCAGAGTATTTCCCCCTGAATTAGAATGTCCTTGAGAGTTGCCTCCCTGAATCTGTACAATCACTAGCGGGTTTATGTACACCCGTTCGAACATTGACTGAATTAAAGTCACAATATTACACAGGTAACTACACTGAGCTCTTAGGGTTACTTGTATCATGAGTGCAAATCAAATGCATCAAAAACTATGAACTAATGCCATACTAGTGTAGCTTTATATCTCAGACTAATTCTAACAAGGATTTAACACTCTTGGCTTGTAACAACAACAACACCCTTGATAAACAGTAAACGAACATATACTTTTAGAGTTATGAACTATTCTTCCACAAATATCTTCCAAGCTAACCGCATTATATAAGTTTTATAGATCAGTTAGGAACTACAACACAACAAGAACTAAATGGCGTGTTACCGAGGGGCAGATGGCTTCTGAATCTTACCTGTAACACAGACGAGACGAGACAAATTATTTAGATGGCACAGAACTTTTAATGGAAGATGGCGGACAACCAGTCTCATCCACCCAATCAACCAATCAGAACGATCGTTTTACTCAGCGTCAACGCACATGTTGGAAATTCCCCTCCTGTGTAACACCTAAGAGTTATGTCCCTTAGAACAACATTGCTAATTACCTACGATCGCTACACTTGCTGATATGGGTCTTAAATGTCGATAACCGATGTTCATATCAGAATTTTTATCTGATCGTCAGTTTCAGGTTCGGGTGGGTCTGCTCTTCCGACTCGAATAAGCAGGAAATGGTGTACCCCAGGGCAGTTTTTATCACCAGCTATGTTTAGCGTAAAAATAACTAACTTAGGAAAAACCTTAACATCGGGCATAGAGGGTTGTTTATATGTCGATGACTTCCTTATATGCTACCGAACTAAAAATATAAATAATATTGAACGTCAGTTCTGGCTTTGTCTGAATAAAATGGAGAAATGGCCAATTGAAAACGGTTTTAGATTAAAATCGTTGGTATGCATTTTTGTAACAAACGGAAATTTCATCTTCAACCCGATCTAAATTTTGTGGTAAACAGATTAAAATTGTTGGTGAAAGTAAATTTTGGCGTATAATATTGGATAATAAATTATCTTGTAGACCACATATAAAAATACTCAACCAGCGGATGGTCATGGGTTTCCCCAGGTTTTGCCCGGTTTCCACCAACCATAATGCTGGCCGCCGTCGTATAAGTGAAATATTCTAGAGTATGGGGTAAAACACCAATCAAATAAATAAATAAATATAAAAATACTTAAAGCTAAATGTACAAAGGCTCTCGATATAATCAAGGTCGTGTCTAGCACCGAGTGGAGTGCTGAAGATCTATTTTATTAAATTTTTATCGTTCTATGGTGAGGTCTAAATTAGACTGTGGTGAGGTCTAAAAAAGTTCCGCTAGGAAGTCGTATATAAAAATGTTGGATCTTGTCCATCACCAAGGTTAAAGGCTCAGCCTTGGTGCTTTTAGAGCCCCAAGAGTTAAGGGCATGCCTTTATTCACATCCTAAATTAATGTTTAATCTACGAAAACATAAAAAAATCAGACACAATTCCTGTGATAATTCAGAAAAATTTTGCTGAAATTAAGGCTAAATATTCGGATTGTAAATTTATATATACTGATGGGTCAAGGGATGGGGACAGGTTTACGGCTGCAACTGTGTTAGAGCAACGAGTTGATTCTTTTCGTCTTCCATCCTCGCCTTCAATCTTCTGCAGAGGCAGGGGTTATACTCCTGGCCTTATCATAGGTTTCTTATGAGCATGCCCAGAGGACAATTTGGAATAATAAATTTAAAAACCAGCTGATCCTTGAAATATTACCCATATATAGAAAACAAGGCAGACAGGGTGAAGAAAGCTGCCCTTATCTGATTTTAAACATGTCCAAACATGTTTCTTTCATGTTTGATGTTTTCACTACTATATCTAAAAGCTGCACCGCCTCGTGTTTTTAAGTTGTTCTCGCCGCGATATGGCTAAGATATTACCGATGTGGCGTTAAGCCATAATCATTCATGCATTCATTCTTTCATTCTGTATTAATTTGCCAAAGGGACACGGACAATCTCTCATTTTGGGAAATATTTCCTACCCAATGAAGGAAAATATCTTCAATAACATTTCATGGGGTTGTCATAGTTGTGTTGCCAACCATGTCCACGTAGGCCTACATATCCGTTTCGTGTCAACCCTAGACGGGATTCCCCCACAGCGAAAACGATACGAGCACATGTGATGTCTTAACACAGTAATGCTTCTCACAGGAGAATTCTCAAGCGATTGCACTGTCCTAGATGCCTTAAATTTTGAATGTAGCGCCACTACCTAGAAAATATCTCCAGTTGCAAGTTGTGGAATGCAGGTAGTCAATACTGGACATTATATTGTTGGAACAGGGGAGGTAACAAGGGTCTAGGTACTGGACTAAATTCTGATATCTAGATGAATGTCACACATATGGTTTACAAGTAAATTAAGTCAGTGAAATTTCCAAAGTATTCTAAAACCACTGAGTACATCCCTCTTAGTTCTCCAATCGTGATGTAAACTTAGTTTCCCCTGGTATGAAAAAAACTTTCTCATGTAAAGTGTCCTAAGTGTCGTATTAGTAACAAGTAGTCGCAAAGAAGGGCTGTGGTCGCAAATTACCACGTGCCGATAAAACATATGCTTAATGGTAGCGTTAATATTCACCGTTCTGGCCAATCGATTCTCTGAAAACGAGGCACGGACCGTTCTGCTAATTGAGGCGGAAAATGACGACGGAGAGTTCCCGGATGTGCAAATTCCAGCGTAGTGCGGGACATTCATCAGAAGCTTTCTAGCCTGATCCAATAGTTCCGTGCCTCACAAGCATTCGTTCTTAGGCAGCAAAAATCGGGTATGTCTGAATATATTTATTTCACTTTTACGACGGCGGCCAGCATTATGGAGGAAGCCGGGTGGAGCCCGGGGGAAACCCACAGACCTTCCCTCCTACGATCGGTGAGGAAGCCAGCATGAGCTGAACTTAAACTCACAACGACCGCATTGGCGAGAGGCTAGTCGGTCATTACGCTGCTCTAGCGCGCTAAGCAACTGATCCACGGAGGCCCCATATCTGAATATAATCCTGGGACTTGATTTAATCAGACTTCCGCTATATATGTGCACGTAGGTTAATACGAGTTAAAACTAACACAGTTATCTGGTCATACTGTATTCTATTAAACCTTCCCGTTCCTATACAACAGTGTTCCGGGTAAAATCACAGTAGTTTTGCCTGCAATCGACATTTTGGACACAACTTTCATCGGCATTTCTAATTCACATGTGGTGTGTCTTAAAGGGCTAGATATCGTACTTGCTCGTTTTACAAACTTAACTGCCGTCATGTAGGTGGATGGTAGTTAAATGTGGTGTTGAACAACAGTCAAATTAAAATCTAACAATTCATATGAATCCTTAAACTTCCTTCATTCAACAATATGGTAGTTGACAAATGGTCACACATAGTCGGTGAAATAAGGCGTTTGTACTTGTTGCAGTTGTTTAAACCCAGAAAGGTGAAATAGACCTATGGACAATTTATCTGAGTTACTTGCAGCACTTACTTAACCCAGAAAGGTAAAAAACCGCCTTTGGCCACTTTACCACAGTCACTTCTAACTCAACATGATGAACCGTTCTGAGAAGAAAAAAAAAACAGTTCGAAATATATTGCCGATGTGGCGTTAATCCATAATTATTCATTTAATTGGCGAACGAGCTGCGCAGAAGGTTCAAATGACAGTTGAGCGCTACCGTTTCTTCTGACGCTGCTCTGCGTGTGTACTTCATATATGTTTTATGATCACACGTCACCGATAATTGTGACGTATTAAGGGAAAGAGCAAATGAGTTCACAGCTTTGGACCGTCTTGATACGGACATAAAGAATCTCCCCATTAAATATGATGAACTGGTTTCAAAATAAGTACTGGGAACTTGTGGGACGGTGTAAGGGATTGAAAAGCGGGGAGCAACTCCACAGTTGTCACTCGGTACCGACGGTGAATTAAGACGAGATCTTTCTACATTATAACAAACATTAGATCCATGGTGTCCTTGCCAACCAGTCATGACGTCATCCCCTATACAGTGTAGAGTTTGAATCTCCTGCTAACCGATGACTTGGACAAACATGACTATTATTAATCAAGACACAAAACTGATAATGTGTTCTTATCTACTGACCCTCTGCCAGCAGCCAAAGATGTGGCTGCTTTTCCCTTGCGCCGGTTTTTGTTTACAACCTCGGTCCAAGGAGCCTGCTGGAATTTGCTTTCCATCGCGTCTTACAGCTACGATATCACAATAACCAGATAGTCACACCAAACATTTATTACGTCATTCTCTCTCAGGAGATTGCGATAGTTTCGGGGTTGGTTTACTGGGGGCGCTGTAATATACACTGTTCAGATAACATCGCCTGCTTGTGAAATATATCTTAGTTTTGGTTTGTGTTTTTCAGGGTAAAAGAGATCGGTCGTCTGCCTGTGCCATCGCTTCTGTGATACCGGAAATCACGTCCAGAAACACCAAGGCCGCGACCGTCATGATCGCTGAGAAGGCAGAGGACATGATTAAAGGCGTCAGTCAGATAAAACTATAATCTTAATTGTTGAATATGGTAAATATGTTTGAAGCTCATAGACCTTATTATACGTACCATTGTTTTTGGCTCAATGTGATGTGAGTTTTACAGGCGCATGCGCTGAGTCACCAACCGTTAAACATCATCACCCAAAGCCTTGCTTGTGTCGTCCTGGTTAGATCGTGCTATAGCACACACGCTTGACATGATCGTTATATACGGCCAGTCCCCCATCACCGCCAACGCTGCCAAAGTATCACAGCTGTTCGGATTGGCTTTTCTCATTGGCTGTTAATAAAACTGCTTTTAAATCAAAATCTTATTTGTCCATAATGTATGACATTTCTGAGTTTATGCTCATGGACATCGCTACAAAATCCCTGTAGGGGTCGTCTGTCCTGGTGCAACATTCGAGGGTTCCTGATCCCCCTTGGTCCCGGCAGTTCTGGCTTAAGTAAGCTCGCGAGATGATGAAACATTCAAGGATGACGAAACCTCTTAGCATCTGTGATGGGAATCTACATTAGCAGAACTCCTGCATGTTAACAAGCGCGGCGTATTTCACACAACCGGGGACTCTTTTTATGCGATTTCTGGGAAATAAATTTAAAATATGAAACCAGCAGAAGAAACAGCTGAATCCTTTTTATTTGTTTTTTAATAAATATTCATAAAGTTTGCTGATTGTATACATGCGTCGAAACAAAGAGACAAAGTGGTATACCAGTCATAGCCAATATGGATGTTCCAAGTCAATAATGACAAATCCAGTTCACATAACGATGCTTAACACAAACAAAGAACTAAGAAAGTAAGTGATGTATAAAATTAGAAAAGAATTATATAAAAGAGGCAGTCAACAGTTTTCAGGGATGAAAAGGCGCAAGGTATGCTCCAGGAGGTTTACACGTTATAGACAGACTTGTCTGAGACATATTTTGTGTAATGCGTGATGAACAAAATAATTTCCTCTGCTGGCTATAGCATTTCTACAATTATCCGGTACAACACCTGGTGAGTGTCCAGGAACCGACTTGGCCCTGGAAGCTCTAATCCTACAAATATCCCGTGCGCATTTTCTGCCATATATTTCTTTTTTTTTTTTGCATATTTATCTTTTCGTTCAACCATAAAGACTGATAATGTCGGCTTAGAGCCTTTTGTTTATGAGCTATGCCCACTCTCATCTCATGGTCAGTTGACTTACTGTATGAAATCCTGTGCCTCGAATCGAGGAGACATGTAGCTGGTAAGGCGGCCCACCGTGGTGGAAGGACGTTCACACTCTAAACACTATAGTCTTACATTTAACATTGTAAATGTCCCAGCACATAAGAGTGTGTCTGACCACTTTATGAAGTGTTCATGTGTTACCGCTTGTGGGAGTGTTCACATCACAACTCCAATAACAAAGTTGGCTAATCAATACCTTGAACCAACTGTTAGAACAGAGTTTTACAGAAGTTAGCAGTTTTAAAGGAGAGGGAATGTTAATACCTATAAAAAGTGTTAAAACATTAACACGTAATAAAACTGGTTAGATACAGGTAACTGTTGTACAGTCAAACCTCCTGATCTTTGCGGTGTTGAATATAGCACGTACCTTTTAAGAGAGCATTTGGCATTTTCCTGAAACTTTATGGGCAAGACAGAGACCGTGTGAGGGTCTGCATGCGCTATTTGATTGGCGGTACTTTGATTTTTATCCAGAGTCCATACCTGCCAGTTCTGATTTACCTGGTGTATGAAATGATGTTTTGTAATCATTTCTCTCCCCCCCATACTCAACAGTTTGCCATTCCGACCCAGCTTGTCAAACGCTGTTTACAAACAAACCGTAAGAGCAGTTTAGGGGACAATTCACACCAGATGTGGTGGCCTCAGCTGGTCTGAAGGGCCACTAGGTTTACTACTATGCTGATTAGATCCTTTTTGTGGAATTTTTGATGTGGATAATCTCGTACCACATTGGCAAATTAGGTTTTCAGGAGAGTACCTGAGGAACAGATGGGGCTACGTGCTACCTGCAAAGTAACATTGTTTTGAGTTTATAGGCAAATGACATGAATCACTTATATAAATAGAGAGCAGACCGCAGAAGAGGCCACAATTGAAACATTTGTTTGCTTTAGTACTGTCAAACCCTCATGTCCCTTTCCTGCACATGGGAACATCGTGGCTAGAACAAGTTGAACACACGAGCCGCTTAATGGTTTTTGATATAGTAAGGAAAACAATCAAAATGAACCAAAATGGTAGCACATGTTTGGACCAGATAAAATGTACTTGAACACTGTGTGGGCAAACTGAGATCAAGTGAGAAACACAAGGTTTATTAAATGTTAATATGTACTTACTGTGTTTGCTGTTACTGTCAGTTTTTTGCTTTGTGAATCAATTGACATTTACAACCCCTTGAGGTTTCAGTTCGGGACATATCTGCCCCAGCGGGTTGGTCGAACTGGGCCAATCCGACCTCCTGTCTCTATCCCTGTAAGAGCCATGTTCAATGTTGGGATTGAAAATCTCGCAAATCCAGCCTGCCCTCAGACACTGGGATCCCGTTCTCTTCCATTAAGGGTCGCAACCCAGGGAGCAGGTACTCCACGATATGGGTCTATTATAATTACAGGGTCCATACGGGAGAGCTTTAGGTTAGTTGCCTTTTTGACGACAATGTTGCCCAGAGGCCGAATTTCACCCCGGAGACTCCATGGGAGTAATGCCGCTTGAATTCAGTTGGCAACTGTTGTAGATGTAATCTCAATATACTGGTTTCAGAAAATCCAGCCAACGGTTCTCAGTTATATTTTCTGTTTGTGATAACGCTTACATATGATATGAACCTGTCTCTTGAGGTCATTTTGTAGGAAACTGATTTGTTTGAAATTTTGGATGTAAAGTTAAAGGCGAGCTGTGCAAACCATTGTTGGGATGTCACATAGTACAAATGTGTACAAAAACCATGAGGGAGTTACCTCCCCTGCATGGATAACGTACAGTTCTGAGAACTAAGTATCTATCATATCAATCTGTTCATTTGTATTGAATTGTAAAGCACGGTGGCATTTGTGTCGACAGGTAAGTCTTATAAAACGGGGTATATATATATATATATATATATATATATATATATATATATATATATATATATATATATTTGGGGTGGAAATATTTATTCAGCTAGGTAGTTGTCTTTACTTGATCGTTTTACCGACTATCAGACACTGCTTAGTTGGTCGGATCGTCCTCACACTGGCACAATATAGTCAAGACGTACGCCATAGAAAGAAAAACCAAAGCAGCAACGACAGTGTTATAGCTGACAAATGGTCACAGGTAACCTGTGAAATACGACCCCATGTCCATTTATCTCAGTCAAGGTTTGCTTCTAACTGTTTATGTAAATACGTATATAGTAACCAATTACACGCCCCTAACACCATGTCTTAAGCAGCAATAGGTAATATAAAGCAGTGATGTTAGTTACTGTCTGACAACTGGTGCGTGTCCTCGTACAGACTCTACCATCAGCCTGTGTATGAACCTGTATCACCCTCGATAGACCGTCTGGATATTTCCTTCTGACGGAAAACGACTGGATTGGGTTCAGGCTCATACTGTTTAATTATGTCGATCTTGTCACCACATGTATACAGGTTGATGGGAGGCCTCTACGCTATTGTTTATTAAGCTTTGACCTTGAAAGGCCTTATGCAGAGTTATGTTAAAGGTCAGTAACGGGCGGTGAGGTGTCGCCTGTGGTACACAAAGCCGGAACATATTAGCTTGATCACGTATTGTTGTTTATTGCTGTCTTAATAACGTTCGATTGTCGGCTCCAAATATAAAACTGTGGTAGTCAAAAATTGATGAATAGGGTATACAGTTTTCCTTTTCCATGTAAGTCAGCCCGTTTGATATATGATAGCCTATAAGCTAAGGAATGAGGGTTTACGTAATGGTGCTAAAGGTAAATCGAGTCTTAAAATTATGTACGAATTTGCACAGAATATTTTCTGCCTTACTGTGATGAATACAGATAACGTCCCGGTAATGATGTCTATTTTACAACTTTAAGACCCAGATGTATATGTATCCATAACTAAGCGGCTACATGTATTGTTAACTGCACACTCTTAACACAGACAGCTCTAGCTAATCTATAGAAAGGCCTACATGTATGTATACTGCCGTCATCATTGTCCAATATGTTACACCCTCCATTATCCGTGATCACTGCGCGAGGGTACATATATAGGGCCTGCTAACACAGCTTATCCCGTCAGGATGGCCGAATACATACATGTATATCTCCATTGCTTATATATGACCTAGATACAACTGGCGCTGACAAACTTCTAAAGTCCACCTGAGGTAACATCTCTCCAATCATGATTTTGAGGTGTCTTTAAATTCTCCCCCTTACAACACTGTAGACATACGTTTGTTTCCATGATGAAAACGATCAAGATCCAGCATTGCTTCTGGGTTGGTCACCCCCCCCCCCCTATTTTATATCGCGAGAGTCGTTTTATGGTATGACAAAAGCAAAATTTGCCTACTTTCTAACTTAGCTGATATATATGTATCTATATTTAAGAGACTACATGTATTAATAATTCTACACTCTTCACACAGACAGCTCTAGCTAAGCTATAAAGAGGCCTGCATGTATGTATACTGTCGTCCTGACACCCTCCATTAACCGTGTAAGTTTGCTTATAGATTATCTAGGGTTATCTTTGTGAAGATATAACTGACGCTGACCTACTTATACAGTCTACCTGAGGTTGTATATCTCCAATCAGGATTTTGGGGTGTCTTCAAAGTGTCCCCGTAACAACACTGTGGACCATATATATATAACTTCATTATCAAAATGGTTAAGTTCCAACATTCCTTCTGGTGGATATCTTTTCCCCTGTTTTAACATCTCGAGATTCTTTTTCATACACCGCTCTTTATGGCATGACAATAGTAAAAATCACCATATTTCTAACTGAGCAGAAGGGATGACCTACAAGGGAAGCGAGGCACACACACTGATATAGGTCTTACAATGCTTTTTGAAGGAACATTGCAATAGTAACAAAAAGTATTATATGTTACCCTACATATATGGTTGGAAATGTTTTGGGAGATAACTCACTCTGAAAAATGGGCACTACCTTTAATGGATTACTGAAGAATGTATGTCGCTTTTATAAGATACATAAGTTGGAGAATGGTATACATAACTGAAAGTTAATAATTATATATTGAACCTCCTCGCCGAACAAACTTACATCACATGAATCAGCTGTTTCTTGAAGAAAGGGATACTGCGTTAGCAGACGCTGTAATGCTTTAACATCATTTGAAGTGTGGTTTTATGACAGAAAATAAAAAATGCAAATATATGGGTGAACTAAAACAAATTAGCTTTCAAAAGAAATAAATCTTTTCCGGTTAGATTGATACTTCATATCTGAAGACTTTTGGTGATTACCTCATAAAACTGGGTACAAAATTATGCTAACGGGTGGAAACCTGTTCTGGAGGAAACTGAGTAACTGAACATGTAAGGCCCTTAGGTTGTTACAGAAATTACATGATCACTTCAACACAAACGGCCATGTGCCTTTTTTTGTTTGTTTCCATATTAATAAGCAGTAAAACAACAAACAATAGTATTCATCTTGTATTCCCTTTTGGGTTTTTTGTACATGTATGTCGGATGTGTTTTGTCTTCACTATGGGTTTCTTGTACGTACATCTACTACATTTTGAGCTCTTTGTGCTTTTCCTGAACGTCTGATTCATTTCACGTTCTCTCTGGTTTTGTGTCACAAGACATTTTCACCCAACAGCGAGCTTGTACAATTGTCAAACGAGAAAGTTTTCGTTATCACCCTGAATGTGCCCAGGCTTTGTGCAAATGCAGTTTAATTTTCAGCTCTATCGAATCAGTGGTTCTGGAGAGGAAGATTTGTTTAGTGTAACAGAAATCCAATATGGCCGCTATGTCAGTCGACCAAATGTCACCAAATGTCAAAAAGCACAACTTCAGATACTTTCCTAAAACGTTCTAAAGTTTCGGGAATGTAGCATTGGTCGTTTTCTCATAAAATGTATCACATAACTGTCGGGAATAATACTAATTCGAACAGATATACTGGGGGTTGAAGCCTAGGGATTCAAGCCTGTATGTCTGCAGATGGTCGTGGGTTTCCCGGGCTTGACCCGGTTTGCGTCCACCATAAAGCGGGCCGGCGTCGTATAAATGAAATATTCTTGAGTTCGGCGTAAAACACCAATCACAAAAAATAAATAAGTACATCAAGCTTGTATGGCTTGAACCGCTAATAACAATAGGTTTTGCAAACTTTTGGAAGCATAAATATACAACACTGCAGTGATGCTAATTGTTATATATTAGACGTTACTGGTCTAGAATTAGCTGTCCCTCAAAAACTGAATGATAAGAGGATTTGTATCTGATTTCCTTCCGTTTACCTGGATCAGATATTTATTTAAGTTTTGGAAAAAGCTGAGGAGGAAATTCCGGAAAAGACACACAAACTATATCCTCTTGTTTGACGTTAGCTTCTAAATAAATTACTGCACACGAGTATCAAATCATCTATCTGCATATATTTACACATTGCAGTCGTAGGCAAGGCTTCTTGGATGTGCTGTAAGCTTTGTAGCACATGGACTGTATACTGAACACACCTGTTGTATACTAAAGATTGGTTAGCCACAACGTATAAACTCTCTACGGGTGAGGTTCTAAAGGCACCAAGGCTGAGCCTCAAACCCTGGTCATGGACAGGATCCCACATTTTTAGATACGATTTCCTGGCGGAACCGTAAATGATGGAACCAAGGTCAATTTAGGCCTCACAAAAGATCGATGTAAATTTAATAAAATTGACCGCTCAGTACATAAGTCAAGACTAGACTTTGTTATATACGACCTTAATTATATTCAGACCCTTACTTATACGTCGTTTTGGGAATTGGCCTCGAATGACCATCTTGGTTGACGGCTGGCATACAAATGTCTGTTTCGACGCATAGCTTTTTTCATTTAGCTTTAAGCATTTCCACATGGTGGGAAATGAGGAATTTGCTATCATCTATGACTCCTGAAAATCTGTTTTCAGATCCCAATTTTCACTGGTTTACCATAAAATCTTGAAGTCGAAATGAAGATCCGTTTACAATAAAAATGCATATCGATGGTTTTAGACGTAGAAAATCTAAAATCATGTCTCAACTTATTGAGAGAAAACTGCAGCAGTCTTGCCGATGTTATTCATATTTTAGAGCGGTAGCATATACGGAAATCATCAACTGTACATATAAAGAACCTTCTGTACCACATGTTTAAGTTTTTCACAAGCTTATTAAGTTTGAAGCTAAACAGTGTTGGTGACAGTATGCTGCCCTGGAATACGGTAATTTTTGCTCCTGAGAAAACCTAAACTGACGATAGCTGACGATAAGATAAAAGCTCTGATAAATAATCATAAGCGATAAGTGCCATATCTGAGAGGCCTTTTAAAACACCTTATTTCCAGGCATCGTCGTAGTTCGGTGACATTTTCAAGGTCGAAAAATAGTGACACGTTTTGTTCATTATGTTTTTTATCATTACGAATAAAAGTTTTTATTCGACACACTTTAGATCGACTTTGAGGAAAACCACATTTAATATTAAACAGTAAAGTATTGGTTTCTAAATTCCAAAGAAGTCTATCATTTATTATTCGTTCCATACTCTTAACTACGCTGATAAGAGCTATGGGACGTTAATTAGGCGGTTCATTATGACCCTTACCCGGTTTTAGAACCGGAATAATACACCCCCCCGTCCATGAGGGTGGAAAACTTACCACTAATCCAAATATCATGATTAAACAAGCCCAAGAGAGTCTCCAGTGGCTCAGATGACAAATGGGTTAGAAACTTATAATAAATATTACTATGACCACACGTTCTATACGTTGTTACGACCACAAATCTATATAATAAAGCCCACCCTGGGGGTAAAGAACAGGGAAAATGAAGTTTTAGTCTTTGATCATAATGTGGAGAATTGGTCAGCAATTTCAGAGCTCACAACTAAAGATTTAGGACGTCCTGCAGCAAAACAATGCTATTACTCTAGGTAAAGCTTTTAATAATTGCGCTGGAGATGTTTAATGAATTTATTTATTTATTTGATTGGTGTTTTACTCCGGACACAAGAATATTTCACTTATATGACGACCGCCAGCATTATGGTGGGAGGAAACTGCGCAGATCCTTGGGGACACCACGACCATCCGCAGGTTGCAGTCAGACCCTCTCACGTATGAGCAGAAAGGAAGACAGCCTGGGCTGGATTTGGACTCACAGCCGACGCGTTGGTGAGATCCCCCTGAGCCAAGGCTTCGCACTGACACACTAACCACCTCGGCCCCGAGATATTATAAAAACTTCAGTCCAGCGATGCCTTGACTGAGTATACAGTTAGATGCAGACGTAGATTTATTGACAAGTTAGTTAATTCTTTTACATATATTGTTTTAGGTTTATCGTAAGCAATCATCGGCAAGTCAGTGATATTTGAGTGTCAACACATGTTGATACTCTCCACACTGGCGAATGAAGTTTTCAGGACACTGTTCGCGGAAGAGATACGGTGACGTGCTTTTTGAATTGTTTCTTTTGAGGTAATGACCTCTCTTTTATAAAGAGAGGACGGTCGATAGAGTATACGCTTCGTCGCAATTTTAACGTTTTATTGTCTTAATACATGCAAAGCATATAAGGTTTGTACAGATCTACTTTGGCGGTGTAGAGATCGACTGAGGAAAAGAGGGGTTATCAAATGCGATAAGTATCATCGTCTTTTTTATGTTGCGTATCGCTTGACATCTACACACCCTTGTGATTTTAGTTTTGAGCATATCTGCTCCAATCGGTTAGCCAAACTAGGCCAACCCGATCTTCAGTCTCTACAGAAGAGCCGAAGTGAAGTGTTGGGCTTGAAAATCTCGCAAGACCGTTCTCTTCAAGTAAGGGTCGCAACCCAGGGCAAACAGGTAGGCTTATTCCTCTATGGTCCCTCACACAAATATAGGAGATGTGAGTGTATATTTCACCGAGGCCTCACGGTAGAGCTCTAGGTTAGGCGCCCTTTACGACAAGCTTGCCAAGAAGACTGAGGCCGTATTCTTTTCAGCCTGGAGACCCCACGAGGGTAATGCCGCTTGAATCCAGTGGGCAACTATTGTAGCTATTGCCTATTCTCATTATACTGGTTTGAGAACATCCATCCGACATTTCTCAACTATACTTCCAATGTATTCTGTTTGAACCTAAACGGTATGACAAATATAAATGATTTGAACCCATTTGCTGAAGTAATTTTGTGGGAAACTGATTATTCGTTGAAGTGTGACATTCACGGATGGGCCTTAAGTTAATGGCGAGTTGAAGAAACCATTCTTGAGATGTCACAGAGTATAAATGTGTACAAACATACTGAGGGATTTACCTCCCCTGTACAGATACGTGCATTTCTCAGAACTAAGTATTTTTTATTCCAATCTGCTCAGTTTCACCAAGTTGTGAAGCCAGGTGGGATTTGTGTCGACAGGTAAGCTCTGTGAGACGATTATATGTAGTTTGGATGGAAACGATCTGTCAGGTTAAGGAGTTGTCTTTACTTGATCGTGTCACCCACTGTCAGACACAGTTTAATTGGTCTGCTCGTCCTCAAATCAACACAACGTAGATATACGAATGGGACGCTTTCTTTATAGACTTTAACATCAGCCATGCCAGCCTGTGTGTGAACCTAAAACCGTCGATATTTGCGTATTAAGGAAAACGACTGATTTTTGTTCAGGTTTATACTGTTTGACTGTGTCGATCTTCTAACAGGGCGATATTACATTATTAATTTGAGGTCGTGAAGCTTTAACCTTGAAAAGCATTGTGCAGTTGTGCTGAAGGTCAATTACTGGCGGTGACGTGCTGCCTATGGCACACATAGCGCGGATATCATGCCTGTATGGATCGCTGTTCATTTACTTACAACGTGTAAATGGGAACTGTTCTACAATTGTGGAAATGTCATGTAGTATAAATGTGTACAAGCATACTGAGGGATTTACCTCCCCTGCTCGGATGACCTATTTCTCGGAAGCAAGTAGTTTCTGTTTCAATCTGCGCAGTTTTATCAAGTAGTGAAACACGGTGGGAATAGTGGCGACAGGTAAGTCTTGTAAGATGGGGTAGGCCTATTGTTATATCTAGATATTTCTATCAGGTGAGGGAGTTGTCTTTACTTAATCGTGTGACCAGCTCTCATACAGAATGTAAATGGTCTGCTTATCCTCACGAAGTCGACGTACGATTAAGGGTGTGTGTCACAGTATAGACTTTACTCTCGATCTGTGTGTGAACCTCTGACACTGTCTATAAACAGTTGGACTATTTTCTTCTCAAGAAAAACGACTAATTGAATTAGGGGCAAGTTCATACTGTCCAATTATGTCGATCTTTTCACAATATAAACAGGGCGATAGTACGTTATTAATGTATTTTTCTGAAGCTTTGACCTTGAGAAGCATTATGTAGGGTTTTGCTGAAGGTCGTTGCTTGCCACTGACGTGTTGTCTGGGCATGTAGATAACCAGAGCAACCGACATGTATGGAACGCTGTGTGTTTACTTACAACGTTCGCCTTTCTGCTCCAAATATAAAAATTGTAACAGTAAAAAAAATCATGGTTAGGATGTACATGTTCTCATATCCCAAGCTGAAGAGTAAGAAATGCCATTTTCGAAGTCTTTGGTATGACGCGACTCAGGTCTAAGGTCTCCCGACTTGGAGGCGAGCTCAAACCTAAGGTATGCACTGAACTGCAGACAGGGTTTTCAAGGTAACAGAACTGAAAGGCTACATGGATTATTAACGTGCCACTCAGCAAGCATTACAACCTCGCCCATTAATTACCAATCATGAGGTGTGTAACTTGACACACCTAAGCCAATCAGGACAGCCGTATACTCCATGTAGGTCGGCTTATATATTAGGTCGAGTTGTTTGTGTGCAGATAGAATGGACGCTGACCCACAGTGTACATGGGTTACATATCTCCGGGTCGGGGAGGGGGGGGGGTTGGGGGGGGGGCGCTCTGTGGCTCAGTCGGCTAGCGCAGCGCAATGACCCAGTTTCCACTCACCAATTCGGTTTCTGTGAGTTCAAGTCCAGCTTATGCCCGCTTTCCCCCTGCCGTACGTGGGAAGGTCTGGATGCAACCTCTAATCGGTCATGTACTTCACACGTTGGAACGAAGTCAACATTTTACGGTTTAAACGTTTTGATTGATAAGCAGGTGTATTGTAGTCTGTACTTCTGTGCTTTCTGACAATAACATAAAAAACCACTGGGAGCTGGAATACAAAATTTGACCCTGGTTTATAACTGTTTTATTATAAGTAAGAAATGCTCGTGTCATTATTAGTAATGTGTTTATTATATCTGTTATATATTGTATAAACTTATGCAGATAGAGATATTCTAGAGGTTTGGCCCAATTATCATACAGTATACAGGGTCAAGTTACCATTATAGACACTGTAGTCAACAGGCTTGGCTAGAACATATACATTTAAATAGCGATAATCTCGTTTTTGCACACAGACTTGCTAATTATGGCTGGGAGCTATATATCTATCGAATATCACTATAAAACACCTCTGCCCAAATTAGCCCAAATTTTTAAAGGAACATTTTAGTTATAATTATTAGAAGCAGTGAAAGATATTTTGGATACGGGCGTATTATATTTAATAAAATCCACCATATGTATGATGATGATGATGACGACGACGACGATGATGATGATGATGATGATGATAATGATGGTGGTGGTGGTGGTGGTGATGATGATGATGATGATGATGATGATGATGGTCATGATTGTTTTATTATTATTATTATTATTATTATTATTATTATTATTATTATTATTATTATAATTATTATTACTACTAATACTGATAATTAGAATTTATATTTTATGATATAGGCCAATGGCCCTGAAGTATTTTATGATGGCATCGCCAGTGACGCTGTCAAACAAAGCATACATAGACTTCACTGTGTAGAGCCTTCGTCGAACATCACCTGCACAAGGAAAGTAAACCAATTTATATGCATATTGGTCATTGCCTTGTCCAAGTTTTTGACATGTAACGCACCTAGTCGGATTAGGTATATGCATGTCTACTTGGACACTGTGCGGCAAACTGAGATCGACTAAGGTTTATTAAACGTCGTTACCGTCATGTTTTTGTTTTTCTTTTTTTTGATTTGTGAATCATCTGACATTTACAACCCCTTGAGATTTTAGTTCGGAGTATATCTACTCCAGCCTATTAGGATCAATCCAACCTCCCACCTCTACCTAAGCAAGGGCCATGTGTGGTGTTGGGCTTGAAAATTTCACAAGACTAACCTCCCTTCGGCCACTGGGAGCACGTTCTCTTCCAATAGGTTCGCAGTCCACAGCAAACAGGCACTCCATGATCAACAGGTAGGCTACTCCACCACTCGAGGAGATATCGGTCTATAGGCCTATATTCACAGGGGCCACATGGGGGAGCTTAAGGTTAGTTGACTAGTACGACAAGGTTGCCCAGAGGCCTGATTTCACCTTAGTGACCCCACGAGGGTAATGCCACTTAAATTTAATGGGCAATTGTCGTAGCTATAGCCTAATCTCCTAATACCGGTACAGGATTCAGAATATCTATCCTACATTTCTCAACTATATTTTCAACGTATTCTGTTTGGAGCCGAAAGTGATAACATTTTCAGTCTACACACGATTTGAACACATCTACTGAGGTAATTTTGTAGGAAATTGATTGTTTGTTGAAATATGACATTCGCATATAAACTTGAAGGCGAGCTGTGCAAACCATTGTTGAGATATCACAGAGTATGAATGTGAACAAACATCATGGGGGATTTACCTCCCCTGCATAGAACACGATCAATTCTCACAACTAAATCTTTTCTGTTTCAATCTGCTCCATTTTATCAACTTGTGAAGCACGGGGGTATTTGTGTCGACAGGTAAGTAATTTAGGACAGGTAGGTGTATTTGGGGTGGAAATATTTGTCAGGCTAGGGAGTTGTCTTTACTTGATCGTTTTACTGACTGTCTGACACTGTTTAGTTGGTCGAGTCGTCCTTACATCTACACAGTACAAGTAGGGCGTACAGTATAGCGAGAAAAACCAGAGCAGCGACGACAATGTGATAGCTGGCAAATGGTCACATGTAACTGGTGAAATACGACCCTCTGTCAATATACCTCAGTCAGGGCTTTATTCTAACTGTTCAATAGTATAGTAGCAAAAATTACACGTCCCCTAGCACCATGGTTTCAGCAGAATCAGGTAAAAAAGGCAGTGATGTGAATTGCAGAATGACGACTGGGGCGTGTCAATGTATAGACTCTCATTTTGTGTGTGAACTTGTAACACTGTCGATAAACAGTCTGAATAGTTACGTCAAGGAAAAGGACTAGACTTGGTCCACGTTCATACTGTTTAACTATGCCGATCTTGTCACTACATGTATATATACAGGACGATGGTATGCCTCTACGTTATCAAGATTCTGAAGCTTTGACCTTGAAAGGCCATATGCAGAGTTATGTTGAAGGTAGATTACTGGCGCTGACGTGTCGCCTGTGGTACACAAAGCTAGAAGATATTGCCCTGATCATGTATCGCTATTTATTGTTTACTTAACAACGTTCGACTGTCCGCTCCAAGTATAAAACTGTGGTAGTCAAACATTGATGAATAGGGTATACACTCCCCCTTTTCCATGTACGTCATCCCGTTTGTTATATGATAGCCTATATCAAATGCCCGTGACGTCAAAGCTAAAGAATGTCTGTATACGTAAATGGTGCTAAAAGTAAATAGAGTCTTAAAATTATGTACGGATTTGCACAGATTATTTCCAGCCTTACTATAATGTATACAGATAACGTCCAGTGAATGTCCTCTATTTTACAATTTTTAGACCAGATGTATATGTATCCATAACTAAGAGGCTACATCTATTGTTAACTCCACACTCTTAACACAGACAGGTCTAGCTAATCTATAGAAAGGCCTACATGTATGTATACTGCCGTCATCATTGTCCAATATGTTACACCCTCCATTGTCCGTGAGCACTGGGTGAGGTGATAATGTCTGCTGACACACCTCAGCCAATCAGGGCAGCCAAATATCTCCATGTAGGCTTGCTTATAGATTACCTAGGGTTATCTTTGTGAAGATATAACGAACGCTGACCTACTTCTACAGTCTACCTGAGGTTGTATATCTCCAATCAGGATTTTGGGGTGTCTTTAAAGTGTCCCCGTTACAACACTGTAGACCATATATATAACTTCATTATCAAAATGGTTAAGTTCCAACATTCCTTCTGGTGGATATCTTTTCCCCTGCTTTAATATCGCGAGATTCTTTTTCATACACTGCTCTTTATGGCATGACAATAGTAAAAATCACCATATTTCTAACTGAGCAGAAGGGATGACCTACAAGGGAGGCGAGGCACACACACTGATATAGGTCTTACAATGCTTTTTGAAGGAACATTGTTATAGTGACAAAAAGTATTATATGTTACCCTACATATATGGTTGGAAATGTTTTGGGAGATAACTCACTCTGAAAAATGGGCACTACCTTTAATGGATTACTGAAGAATGTATGTCGCTTTTATAAGATACATAAGTTAGAAAAGTAAGTGAAAGTTAACGATTATATATTGAACCTCCTCGCCGTACAAACTTACATCACATGAGTCAGCTGTTTCTTAAAGAAAGGGATACTGTGTTAGCAGACGCTGTAATACTTTATCATCATTTGAAGGGTGGTTTTATGACAGAAAATAAAAAATGCAATTATATGGGTGAACTAAAACAAATTAGCTTTTAAAAGAAATAAATCTTTTCCGGTTAGATTGATACTTCGTACCTGAAGACTTTTGGTGATTACCTCATAAAACTAGGTACAAAATTATGCTGACGGGTGGAAACCTGTTCTGGAGGAAAATGAGTAACTGAACATGTAAGGCCCTTAGGTTGTTACAGATATTACATGATCACTTCAACACAAATGGCCATGTGCCTTTTTTTGTTTGTTTCCATATTAATAAGCAGTAAAACAACAAACAATAGTATTCATCTTGTATTCCCTTTGGGTTTTTTGTACATGTATGTCGGATGTGTTTTGTGTTCACTATGGGTGTCTTGTACGTACATCTAATACATTTTGAGCTCTTTGTGGGTTTCCTGAACGTCTGATTCATTTCACGTTCTCTCTGGTTTTGTGTCACAAGACATTTTCACCCAACAGCGAGCTTGTACAATTGTCAAATGAGAAAGTTTTCGTTATCACCCTGAATGTGCCTAGGCTTTGTGCAAATGCGGTTTAATTTTTAGCTCTATCGAATCAGTGGTTCTGGAGAGGAAGATTTGTTTAGTTTAACAGAAATCCAATATGGCCGCTAAGTCAGTCGACCAAATGTCACCAAATGTCAAAAAGCACAACTTCAGATACTTTTCTAAAACATTCTAAAGTTTCAGGAATGTACCATTGGTCGTTTTCTCATAAAATGTATCACATAACTGTCGGGAATAATAATAATTCGAACAGATATAATAGAGGTTGAAGCCCAGGGATTCAAGCCTGTATGTCTGCGGATGGTCGTGGGTTTCCGCCGGGCTTGACCCGGTTTGCATCCACCATAAAGCGGGCCGGCGTCGTATAAATGAAATATTCTTGAGTACGGCGTAAAACACCCATCAAATAAATAAATAAGTACATCAAGCTTGTATGGCTTGAACCGCTAATAACAATAGGTTTTGCAAACTTTTGGAAGCATAAAAATACAACACTGCAGTGATGTTAACTGTTATATATTAGACGTTACTGGTCTAGAATTAGCTGTCCCTCAAAAACTGAATTATAAGAGGATTTGTATCTGATTTCCTATGTTTACCTGGATCTGATATTTATTTAGGTTTTGGAAGAAGCTGAGGAGGAAATTCCGGAAAAGACACACGAACTATATCCTCTTGTTTGACGTTAGCTTCTAAATAAATTACTGCACACGAGTATCAAATCATCTATCTGCATATATTTACATATTGCATTCGTAGGCAAGGCTTCTTGGATGTGCTGTAAGCTTTGTAGCACATGGACTGTGTACTGTACACACCTGTTGTATACTAAAGATTGGTTAGCCACAACGTATAAACTCTGTACGGGTGAGGTTCTAAATTAAAAGGCACCAAGGCTGAGCCTCAAACCCTGGTCATGGACAGGATCGCACATTTTTAGATACGATTTCCTGGCTGAACCGTAAATGATGGAACCAAGGTCAATTTAGGCCTCACAAAAGATCGATGTCAATTTAATAAAACTGACCGCTCAGTACATAAGTCAAGACTAGACTTTGCTATATACGACCTTAATTATGTTCAGACCCTTACTTATACGTCGTTTTGGGAATTGGCCTTACGATTGTTGACCTCGAATGTCCATCTTGGTTGACGGCTGGCATACAAATGTCTGTTTCGACGCATAGCTTTTTTCATTTAGCTTTAGGCATTTCCACATGGTGGGAAATGAGGAATTTGCTATCATCTATGACTCCTGAAAATCTGTTTTCACATCTCAATTTTCACTGGTTTACCATAAAATCTTGAAGTGGAAATGAAGATCCGTTTACAATAAAAATGCATATCGATGGTTTTAGATGTAGAAAATCTAAAATCATGTTCAACTGCCCATTTCTTGGTCTTATTGAGAGAAAACTGCAGCAGTCTTGCCGATGTTATTCATATTTTAGAACGGTAGCATATACGGAAATCATCAACTGTACATATAAAGAAACTTTTGTACCACATGTTTAAGTTTTTCACAAGCTATCAAGTTTGAAGGCAAACAGTGTTGGTGACAGTATGCTGCCCTGGAATACGGTGATTTTTGCTCATCAAAAAACCTAAAATGAAGACAGCTGACGATAAGATAAAAGCTGTGATAAATAATCATAAGCGATAAGTCCCATATCTGAGGGGCCTTTTAAAACACCCTATTTCCGTGCGGCGTCGTAGTTCGGTGACATTTTCAAGGTCGAAAAATAGTGACACATCTTGTTCATTTTTTATTATATCATTACGAATAAAAGTTTCAATTCGACAAACTTTAGATCGACTTTGAGGAAAACCACTTTTAATATTAGACAGTAAAGTGTTGGTTTCTAAATACCAAAGAAATCTATCATTTATTATTCGTTCCATACTCTTAAAAACGCTGATAAGAGCTATAAGACGTTAATTAGACGGTTCATTATGATCCTTACCCGGTTTTAGAACCGAAATAATACACCCCTCTCTCCATGAGGGTGGAAAACTTACCACTAATCCAAATATCATGATTAAACCAGCCCAAAAGAGTCTCCAGTGGCTCAGATGACAAATGGGTTAGAAACTTATAATAAATATTACTATGACCACACGTTCTATACGTTGTTACGACGACAAATCTACATAACAAAGCCCACCCTGGGGGTAAAAAACAGGGAAAATGAAGTTTTAGTCTTTGATCATAATGTGGAGAATTGGTCAGCATTTTCAGTGCTGACAACTAAAGATGAATTTATTTATTCATTTGATTGGTGTTTTACTCCGGACACAAGAATATTTCACTTATATGACGACCGCCAGCATTATGGTGGGAGGAAACTGGGCAGATTCCGGGGGACACCACGACCATCCGCAGGTTGCAGTCAGACCCTCTCACGTATGAGCAGAAAGGAAGACAGCCTAGGCTGGATTTGTACTCACAGCGGTCGCGTTGGTGAGATCCCCCTGGGCCAAGGCGTCGCGCTGACACACTAACCTCCTCGGCCCGTGATATTATAAAAACTTCAGTCCAGCGATGCCTTGACTGAGTATACAGTCAGATGCAGACGTAGATTTATTGACAAGTTAGTTAATTCTTTCACAGATATTGTTTTAGGTTTACGGTAACCAATCATCGGCAAGTCAGTGATATTTGAGTGTCAACACATGTTGATACTCTCCACTCTGGCGAATGAAGTTTTCAGGACACTGTTCGCGGAAGAGATAAGGTGACGTGCTTTTTGAATTGTTTCTTTTGAGGTAATGACCTGTTTCTCTTTTATAAAGAGAAGACAGTCCATATAGGAGGTCATATACGCTTCGTCGCAATTTTAACGTTTTATTGTCTTAATACTGGCAAAGCATATTATGTTTGTACAGATCTACTTTGGCGGTGTATAGATCGACTGAGGAAAAGAGGGGTTATCAAATGGCGATAAGTATCATTGTCTTTTTTATGTTGCGTATCGCTTGACATCTACACACCCTTGTGATTTTAGTTCGGAGCATATCTGCTCCAACCGGTTAGCCAAAGTGGGCCAACCCGATCTTCAGTCTCTAAACAAGAGCCGAAGTGAAGTGTTGGGCTTGAAAATCTCGCAAGACCGTTCTCTTCAAGTAAGGGTCGCAACTCAGGGCAAACAGGTAGGCTTATTCCTCTATGGTCCCTCACACAAATATAGGAGATGTGAGTGTATATATCACCGAGGCCTCACGGTAGAGCTCTAGGTTAGGCGCCCTTTACGACAAGCTTGCCAAGAAGACTGTTTGTACCTAAACGGTATAACAAATATAAATGATTTGAACCCATTTACTGAAGTAATTTTGTGGTTAACTGGTTGTTAGTCGAAATGTGACATTCACAGATAGGCCTTAAGTTAATGGCCAGTTGTGGAAACCATTCTTGAGATGTCACAGAGTATAAATGTGTACAAACATACTGAGGGATTTACCTCCCCTGTACAGATCAGGTGCATTTCTCAGAACTAAGTATTTTCTATTCCAATCTGCTCAATTTCACCAAGTTGTGAAGCCAGGTGAGATTTGTGTCGACAGGTAAGCTCTGTGAGACGATTATATGTAGTTTGGATGGAAACGATCTGTCAGGTTAAGGAGTTGTCTTTACTTGATCGTGTCACCCACTGTCAGACACAGTTTAATTGGTCTGCTCGTCCTCAAATCGACACAACGTAGATATACGAATGAGACGCTTTCTTTTATAGACTTTAACATCGGCCATGCCAGCCTATGTGTGAGCCTAGAACCGTCGATATTTGCGTATCAAGGAAAACGACTTATTTTTGTTCAGGTTTATACTGTTTGACTGTGTCGATCTTCTAACAGGGCGATATTACGTTATTAATTTGGGGTCGTGAAGCTTTAACCTTGAAAAGCATTATGCAGTTGTGCTGAAGGTCGATTACTGGCGGTGACGTGCTGCCTATGGCACACATAGCGCGGATATCATGCCTGTATGGATCGCTGTTCATTTACTTACAACGTGTAAATATTTAAAAAAAAAAAACTGTGACAGTAAAAAAAAGTGATGTTATACTTGTATAAGCGTTCACCTAATCCCTGTAAGCCAGTCCGTCTGTTGTGTGATAGCCTATATCAGTTGCTCAAAGGGGCTTCAGTGGCCGAGATTATTAGCACGCGAGCACGGAGCAATGGCGAAGAAGCCTACCGCCCAGTTCCAGTCCATGCTAGCTTCCTCTCCAGCCGCATATGGGAAAGTCTGGCTGCATCATGCGGATGGTCCCGGGCTTCCACCGGGCCCCGGTTTTTTCCCACTATAATGCTGGCGGCCGTCGTATTTTATTTTCTTAAGCGTGGCGTAAAACGCTAACCAAATAAGTAAATAATATTGTTAAAGTAAACTGTTATGACCGTTGATCTGTGAGCCATCCGATCAGTTGCAGTTAAAGCCGTACTATGTAAATAACGGCCATTGCAATGGCCATAATTTTAAAGATTATGTGCACATTCTTGAGTTGTTGAGGGAACTGTGCTACAATTGTGGAGATGTCATGTAGTATAAATGTGTACAAGCATACTGAGGGATTTAACTCCCCTGCTCGGATGACCTATTTCTCGGAACCAAGTAGTTTCTGTTTCAATCTGCACAGTTTTATCAAGTAGTGAAACACGGTGGGAATAGTGGCGACAGGTAAGTCTTGTAAGATGGGGTAGGCCTATTGTTATATCGGGATATTTCTATCAGGTGAGGGAGTTGTCTTTACTTGATCGTGTGACCAGATCTCATACAGAATGTAAATGGTCTGCTCATCCTCACGAAGTCGACGTACGATTAATGGTGTGTGTCTCTGTATAGACTCTACTCTCGATCTGTGTGTGAAACTCTGACACTGTCTATAAACAGTTGGAATATTTTCTTCTCAAGAAAAACGACTAATTGAATTAGGGGCAAGTTCACACTGTCCAATTATGTCGATCTTTTTACAATATAAACAGGGCGATAGTACGTTATTAATGTATTTTTCTGAAGCTTTGAACTTGAGAAGCATTATGTAGGGTTTTGCTGAAGGTCGTTGCTTGCCACTGACGTGTTGTCTGGGGTTGGGCCTACATACATGTAGATAACCAGAGCAACCGACATGTATGGAACGCTGTGTGTTCACTTACGTTCGCCTTTCTGCTCCAAATATAAAAATTGTAACAGTAAAAAAATCATGGTTAGGATGTACATGTTCTCATATCCCAAGCTGAACAGTAAGAAATACCATTTTCGAAATCTTTGGTATGACGCGACTCAAGTCTCAGGTCTCCCGACTTGGAGGCGAGCTCAAACCTAAGGTATGCACTGAACTGCAGACAGGGTTTTCAATGTAACAGAACTGAAAGGCTACATGGATTATGAACGTGCCACTCAGCAAACACTACAACCTCGCCCATTGATTACCAATAATGGGGTGTGTAACTTGACACACCTACTCCATGTAGGTCGGCTTATATATTAGCTGGAGTTGTTTGAATGGACGCTAACCTACTTCCACAGTGTACATGGGTTACATATCTCCCAGGAGGAGGGGGGGGGGGGGGGCTCCGTGGCTCAGTCGGTCTGCGCGCTAGCGCAGCGCAATGATCCAGTTTCCTCTCACCAATGCGGTTGCTGTGAGTTCAAGTCCAGCTCATGCCGGCTTCCCCCCGGCCGGACGTGGGAAGGTCTGGAAGCAACCTGCGGATGGTGGTGGGTTTCCTCTCACTATATTACTGCTCGCCGTCGTATAAGTGAAATATTCTTGAGCATGGCGTAAAACACCACTCAAATAAATAAATAAATAAACATATCTCCAATCCAGGCTTTGAGTTGATACGGTGCTATGACAGGCTGTCCCTGTTATAGCGCTGTATCTAATCGGTCGTGTACTTCACACATTGGAACGAAGTCAACATTTTACGGTTTAATCGTTTTGATTGATAAGCTGGTGTATTGTAGTCTTTACTTCTGTGCTTTCTAAAAAAAACACTGGAAGCTGGAATACAAAATTTGACCTTGGTTTATAACTGTTTTAATATAATGCTTGTGTCACTATTAGTAATGTCGTGTTTATTATATCTGTTATATATTGTATAAACTTCTGCAGATAGAGATATTCCAGAGGTTTGGCCCAATTAACATACAGTATATAGGGTCAAGTTACCATCATAGACACTGTAGTCAACAGGCTTGGCTAGACAATATACATTTAAATAGCGATAATCTCGTTTTTGCACACAGACTTGCTAATTATGGATTGGAGCTATATATCTATCGAATATCACTATAAAACACCTCTGCCCAAATTAGCCTGACCAGATTTTTGCCAAAAAGCGCAATAAAAGGAAGAATGGCCAAATTTCTAACTGAGCAGAATGGATTCTTTCTCAGGAAAGCGAGGTTTACTCTCCTCGTGCATGTATAGACACTTTAATGCTTCTTAAACGAGAATTGGAGAATCGCGATAAAAAGTACTGTACTCAGTGTGTTGTGGGAACACGGGAACAGATGGAGGTTGTGTGCTGTCTTGAACGTTAATGATTTTGTAAATAGGATCATTCTTATAGGTGCCCGTCTGAGCGATTTGCTGTTTTTGTTGCAGGAAAAAAAAAACTAATAATGGCCGAAAGTATGCAAGAGCGGGATGATGTTCTCATCTGTTCGATATGCATGGAAACATTCCGGAAACCAGTAATGCTACCCTGTCAGCACAGTTTTTGTAGGGAATGCATTGATTCGTACGCTGACAAGTTCAAACCTGTACAAACAGACGAGAGCTCCGGCAGCACTGGGTATGAGGACGTTCATCAGCTGATAGCGTGCCCTGTGTGTCGGGCACCGACCAGTCTGGGGAGAGAAGGTGTGGCTGGTCTACCTCCTAACTTTCATCTAGCAGAAATTGTGGAGAGGTTCTCATCTGGTGTAAATATTGAGGATGACATCCCATATTGTTCTCTGTGTGAGGAAGGTAATCACGTCAAAGCTGTCAAGTTTTGTAACAACTGTGGTGTGTTCTACTGTGAGGAATGTCTTGTTATTTGTCACCCAATGAGGGGTCCTCTGAAACGTCACCAACTGATTTCGCCCCTGGAGTACCTCTCTCAGGAAACCTCACAGGGCCAAGTCAGTAGGGACCACCAATCAACCCAGCAGCCGTCATGCCCCAGACACGGTCGGTCATTCGACTTGTACTGTGAACCGTGTCGAATGGTGATCTGTGTGGGGTGTGTGGTTGAGCATCAGGGACACGCTATGCGGGATATACCATCAGCAGCTGAGAATGACAAGGTAATGTGAAAAAGATATTCGTATATCAGACATCAACCGAAATGGAGTCAATACTCGTGTGGTCATTTCCCAAAACGACTATTAACACAAACCACGAAAAACTAAGAAATTGTGTAAGTTCAAAATTACTTTGGAATCATGCAAAGAAAAGTGATAAACAGTTTTCAATGATGTTAGAAAGAAACAAGGAATGTTCTGGTCGCATAACTTAAATCACTATCTAAATCGTGTACCATGCTAGTATATAAGTCGATAATCAAAATAAATATGGCATGATTTGGAACTGTTTACTGACCTAAAATTTATGATGTGTAGTGAAGAATGGGACATTTTGTCCTGTACCGTAGTGAGTCATTTGAAAGGCGGATTTTTTAATGTAGCGTTCTTTTTCCATTACAGCCAGCTGTTTTGAGCAGGACTAATGAACTGGAGAAAGTCTTAGGCGAAACTAAGGAATCACTGTCCGGAGTTCTGAGGCTGTACAGTAAGATACAGGTTGGTATTTTCCATGACACCTGTTCAGTTTCATGTTGTTGTGGCTCATTTTGACTATGTAGAATATTGCTATTAAAGCTGATTCTGTCACATATTATATATGTAGATTACAATTAAAGAGTTAAACCCGAATATTGACGACTTTTTATCAGAACTTAAACAGGGGAATACACGGACTGATGCGGTGATGTATTTGTGTGAATGACGAGTCTATTTACTTATTTCTGGCTTGTCTGATCAGACTATCGTATCATTATTATGACTTTCTTCTCAGTGACACACACGCGATATGCCCACCTTAGACAACTCCACTTGATATATCATCGCCCATCATACGCTGTCATAATAATATCTATAATATATACACGTCACCCTTTGATCTGATGGGGCGACAACGTTTGTGTTTAAACCAGCCCCAGGTGTCTGAGGTTGGAAGCATCTAAGGCTTCACCATGCTCGGAGCATCAGTTTTGATGGCACGACCCTTTTAGAGGTTGACCGACGTACCTTTGGGGTTTTGAGTAGACACTTACATGTACATCACTGGATTAAAGGGAAATCCCCTCCACCCCGGAGACACATTGTTATGTGGCGCGTATACTTCACCCTTTTACACATACATATATAACTTCTTGAACACGCAGTTCTAAAGGTGTGGATGAGGTAATAAACGATTTTTCTGCTTGGCAGGAAAACCAGGAACTTCACACTCAGGAGGTAGAAAAGGCTTATTGTGCAGCCTTGGAAGCCTTACAAGCCTGGAGGCGGCACTCCTTAGATGGCATAAGAACCCGCTATTCACAGTGGAGTGTGGAGTGTAGTGCTATACTCAAACATTTACAGCTACAGGCCCAGGAAATGGAGAGAATGGTACAGGCTTCCAATGATTTATTAGCATCAATGGACGTGGAGTTTTTGCAGGTAAGTCAAGCATATAAGTGACAATCTCTAACATTAGTTCAGTTGCCTCTACTACAGACGTTACCTAAGACCCAAACCACCCTTAGGAACTGTGATCAGGTATTCAAATCCACCTCATGCTGCCAGATCTGCTAAAGTTTTAGATCCTGAGTTCAACAGCTTTATTATGCTCAGTGGTACCCCTCGGTCCGATTAAAGCAATAAAGTAGCAACATGTAATGTCAAAAAGAACATATTGTATGCTGTTTTTTTTTAAAATAAAACAAGATTTGTATGTAAATAGATTTGCAAATAAGGGGAAATTGTATTGTATGAAGCACAATGGAATATATTAAGCGGAAATGAGAGCTGATATGGGCTATGTAATAGATCAGGGAATGGTCTAGATGTTGGAGGTAAAAGCCAAGGGTGCCTGTGTACTGTGTGTCTCTGGAGAGGTATCTGTTTCTTCTTTACGGGATTTTATATGTAGGCTCAATTCTGTTTGTTGACAGGGTTCCACGGACTTCACCAAAACGTATGTATAAATGTGTTATACGTCCCCATGTTTGTTATGCATGCGCACGTGACTATTGTCAGCAGATGTGTTTCTGTAAGCTATAGTTGTCCAAAACATGACTCAAGTGTGAGATATATCTAATGTTCAATCTTACGTTTGTCCAGACAAATTAGATCTAACCTACTAGGAATAGTACATTATGGCATTCTTTTAACTGCGCGGACACAAGATCACTACACGACTGTGTCTCTTTGTTTTCTCTCCTCTTCTCGCAGAACTGATGACCAGCTGAATGGGATAAGATCAGATCTGGAGAAACATGAGGTCAGCAGACAGAAGCTTCTAGCTTCTGTACAACATGACCAAGTTGTTCCTAGACAGGTGACTGTAAAAGAGACAATGCAAGAACGCCAGGACTTAGAAGCAGCAGTCGATGGACAAATATCTCCCCTACGTGTTACAAGTAAGTTCTTATGTATAAAAGGCATACAGTAGGGTGTGCTTAGACGACATAAAGGACTGAAGGATTTACATTAGTGTGTGCATCGAAGACACAGACAAAAATGGAGAGGGCGAACGGCTGTGTACCTGCAAAACACACGATAGACTCTGTTAAGAAAACAAAACCGATATGTCCGTGGCGTGCCAAGAAATTGAACAGTATTCCAAGACCGACGAAAGTGAGAAGAGTTTGAAAAAGTACAGATAGTATAAACCATACACATTAATGTTAGGCAGGAGATAGGGCAGGTAAAAGGATGCTAACTAATGTGAGGTATACAGTAGTGTGTGCCCGGAATATACAAATTATTGTCAGATATACAGTATGGTTTGCCCAGAGTACAGTAGGATGTGCACATAAGACCCAGGCTAATGTGAGTTATACAGTAGGGTATGCACAGAAGACACAGACTAATGTGAGTTGTACAGTAGGGTGTGCTTAGAAGACACAGGCTAATGTGAGATATACAGTAGGATGTGCACAGAAGACACAGGCTAATGTGAGTTGTACAGTAGGATGTGCACAGAAGACCCAGGCTAATGTGAGTTGTACAGTTGGATGTGCACAGAAGACCCAGGCTAATGTGATTTTTACAGTAGGGTGTGCTTAGAAGACACAGGCTAATGTGAGATATACAGTAGGGTGTGCTTAGAAGACACAGGCTAATGTGAGTTATACAGTAGGATATGCACAGAAGACACAGGCTAATGTGAGTTATACAGTAGGATGTGCACAGAAGACACAGGCTAATGTGAGATATTCAGTAGGGTGTGCACAGAACACACACGCTAATGCGAGTTATACAGTAGGATATGCACAGAAGACACAGGCTAATGTGAGTTATACAGTAGGATGTGCACAGAAGACACAGGCTAATGTGAGGTATACAGTAAGGTGTGCACATAAGACACAGACTAATGTGAGGTATACAGTAAGATGTGCACAGAAGACACAGGCTAATGTGAGATATACAGTAGGGTGTGCACAGAAGACACAGGCTAATGTGAGGTATACGGTAGAGTGTGCACAGAAGACACAGGCTAATGTTAGGTATTCAGTAGGGTGTGCACAGAAGACACAGACTAATGTGAGTTATACAGTAGGGTGTACACAGAAGACATAGGCTAATGTCAGGTATACAGTAGGGTGTGCACAGAAGACACAGGCTAATGTGAGTTATACAGTAGGGTGGGCACAGAAGACATAGGCTAATGTGAGTTATACAGTAAGATGTGCACAGAAGACACAGGCTAATGTGAGGTATACAGTAGAGTGTGCACAGAAGACACAGGCTAATGTTAGGTATTCAGTAGGGTGTGCACAGAAGACACAGACTAATGTGAGTTATACAGTAGGGTGTGCACAGAAGACACAGGCTAATGTGAGGTATACAGTAGGGTGTGCACAGAAGACACAGGCTAATGTGAGTTATACAGTAGGGTGGGCACAGAAGACATAGGCTAGTGTGAGTTATACAGTAGGGTGGGCACAGAAGACATAGGCTAATGTGAGTTATACAGTAGGATGTGCACAGAAGACACAGGCTAATGTGAGGTATACATTAAGGTGTGCACAGGAGACACAGGCTAAGGTGAGTTATACAGTAGGGTGTGCACAGAAGACACAGGCTAATGTGAGGTATACAGTAGGATGTGCACAGAAGACACAGGCTAAGGTGAGTTATACAGTAGGGTGTGCACAGAAGACACAGGCTAATGTGAGGTATACAGTAGGGTGTGCACAGAAGACATAGGCTAGTGTGAGTTATACAGTAGGGTGGGCACAGAAAACATATGCTAATGTGAGTTATACAGTAGGGTGGGCACAGAAGACATAGGCTAATGTGAGTTGTACAGTAGGATGTGCACAGAAGACACAGGCTAATGTGATGTATACATTAAGGTGTGCACAGAAGACACAGGCTAAGGTGAGTTATACAGTAGGGTGTGCACAGAAGACACAGGCTAATGTGAGTTGTACAGTAGGATGTGCACAGAAGACACAGGCTAATGTGAGTTTTACAGTAGGGTGTGCTTAGAAGACACAGGCTAATGTGAGATATACAGTAGGGTGTGCTTAGAAGACAACGGCTAATGTGAGATATACAGTAGGATGTGCACAGAAGACACAGGCTAATGTGAGTTGTACAGTTGGATGTGCACAGAAGACACAGGCTAATGTGAGTTTTACAGAAGGATGTGCACAGAAGACACAGGCTAATGTGAGGTATACAGTAGGGTGTGCACAGAAGACACAGGCTAATGTGAGGTATACAGTAGGGTGTGCACAGAAGACATAGGCTAATGTGAGTTATACAGTAGGGTGGGCACAGAAGACATAGGCTAATGTGAGGTATACAGTAGGATGTGCACAGAAGACATAGGCTAATGTGAGGTATACATTAAGGTGTGCTCAGAAGACACAGGCTAATGTGAAGTACACAGTAGGATGTGCACAGGAGATTCAGATTAATGTACAGCTGGCCCAGAAGTCACAAAAAGAGGAAGGTACATAGCAGAATTATATATCAGCAGCTGCAAAATTAGATCAGAACAGATGGTAGTGAAGCCATCAGTGTCTACCTTTTATTTACAAATCAGCGGGTGTAATGTTAGATCAGGACTGGTGTTCGTGTATTCTGTGGTGTCTGGGTGATGTTTACCCCATGTGTACAAGAGCAGGTGTACACTCTTAGTGCAGGACAGATAACATATTGCACCCAATTTTTTGTGCTTTACGCCGTACTCAAGAATATTTCACTTAGACGACGGCAGCAAGCATTATGGTGGGAGGAAACTGGGCATAGCCCGGTGGAAACCCACGACCATCTGCAGGTTGTTGGTAGACCTTTATACGAACGGCCGAAGAGGAGGCCAGCATGAGCTGGAACTCACAGCGACCGCAGTGCATGGTGAGAGCCTTCTGTTTCATTACGCTGCGCTAGCGCGCTAACCAACTGAACCACGGAGGCCCCCTAATTATTACTGACACATGTATTCAAGCAAAAATTCGCCATTATTTACTAGATTCAAATGTAGTCAAACACTTACTTCAAAGGGGAAATAAATGAGAAAAAATGCCCTTATATCTGTTTCATTATTAATGCTAAAGGATATAGATTCCATGTATAAGAGTATGAGGTTTACATGTCCCTCCTCCCTTAATATAAGTTTGTTGTTAATATTAAAATATTTTTTTATTTTTTAAAAAAATGGCAAATTGAAGAAAATTTAGCTGACTACTTCTGGTGGATTAAATAGTCTTTGGGGGTATTGTGACAATGAAAGTCACTTGGTAAGTTATGTGTGGCGAGTTACCTCCCTTATTACACAGGCGGTTTTGGTACGCCACGAATGACAACAGACCTACTACAGCTTCAGAGTGAATTGTGTGTTCAAATGTGCCATAACTGACAACTAAAACCAATGACTGGATAGAGGAAGGTATTATTCTTGTTGTAGGTGATAAATTTTAAACAAATTAGATCGCTAAAAGCCTGTATTTTAACCCAGTATTTAGCCTATGTCTTAGGGCTACCCGTCATTTAGTGACGGATCCTTGTCGAAGTTCAACTCTTTCATACTGGCTGAAAATGACAGAGATCTGTGTATAAATTAAATTCGTGTCAGCAATGTAGCCTATGTCATTTTATTCAAAGAGGTTGTGTTGAGAATTAAAACCACGGTATGTGTACAGGTATTTACACCTCAGTCTTACAGCGTGTGTTTATGGTTTGCTGTTGTTTATGCTGCTACTGTTGTGTTTTTGCAGAGCCGACGCTGAGATTCACAGAGACAGACGACAGGAATCTGAGAATCACTGACAGCGGCTGTGTGGTAAAGGCTGAGGGCTTGTCCTGGGGGAGGTGGAGGAGAGCTGTGACAGGCGGGCGTTACCAGACGGGCAGGTACTACTGGGAGATACACATCACCTGTTCACATATCTGTGACTGTCGTGTAGGAGTGACACAGGAGAGCTGTGATGTGAGTGAGGAGACAGACCCTGGCCGTAACTCCTGGTACATTGGGATGGAGTACCGTGGTGATAAGGTCAAGTGTTATAGGCACAGTGGTGGTGGTGAGATCAAACCTGACTATCTACAGTGGAGACGTTACACACGACCTCCTCACCTGGGTGTGTACCTGGACTGTGATGAGCACACACTGACAGTCCTGGACTGTGACAACAACCAGGTAATGTACACTGTCAGTGATGTTATCGTCACAGAGCCTCTCGTGCCATCGGTTGGGTTTTATGTCAGGCATGGATCTGTGTCTACTCGTCTGGTAACGGGTGACTCTGCAACTCTGCCTCCAGTTCTCTGTGATATGATAAGCACTTCCTGACCATCAGGTAATTATTTATTACATCCTTTCCATCATGTTATCATGTGTTGAAGGAGACTGTTTTGTTAGGTTTAAAAAAAAAAAAAAAAAAGACAGACCAGTTTGTGTATTGATGTTTTAGTTAATGTCAGCACTGTGGCTAATTCAGTATGTATAGCTTCTTCTGCAAAGTGGTCAGTGATCTGTCACAAGCTTACATCTTGGTGTAGTTATACACACAGTCTGTTTCACTTGTCCTGAACATCAATGTCAGTTTTCTTCCAAACAAAATAGATGTAGATAATGGCTGGGTAGTTTTATTTTTTAGTGATGGCGACTTGTAAATCAGCATAATCAGGAGTGTCACTGAGCAAAACGGGCCACAGTTTATACATGACAATACATATTGTCAACATGGTACATGTAGTAATTTTTGTTGTGTTATGTAACTTTAATTCCTAAGAAAAAAACTAAATGAGAGAAATATGCCTTACCCTTTTAGCTTAGACCAGAGCATTGATTTTCGTTTATGATTATGTATTAAATCTTCAACGTGAAAAATATGTATATACCCTAACTTTCGCATGGTACCTTGCCATACCTCTACATGCAGCTTGTACTTTTGTCTACAATATTCTCAGCTACCACTTTTTTAGCTGTAGTGGTTGAAAGTGAAGTCATAACATTTTCTTACCTTGGTAACCTCCAGTGAGGTGGGTAATAACTCTGGCAGGGGGGAAGTTTTCAATTCTATCCAAAACAATTAAACCTCTGATGTATTTTATTTTGACATGTTAGATGCAAAGTAGCACAGCAGAAATTGATAGTGTATGAATAACTTAAATGCCTCTGTGTCAGTTTTATCCAATCAGTCCTCCTTCTTCAGTTCGGAGGCAAGTCTTGGACCCAGTTTCCTGAATTGCGCATTTTTAACCTATAAAAAGGACAAGTTTTAAAATTTTTTGTTAGTAATATCTTTATATGAATTTGGCACTATAACCAAAATCTTACATGTCCAATGGCAAAAATCAAAGTTCAGGGCTGTCTGTAGTAGCCCACCTGGGTTGATACTCTACACGTAAGAGTCTGGGATAGGATGTTTTGTGGAGAATGGGGTTTATATTTCTTTCCTGTCAAAAGGAAAATTTGCAGAAATAAACATTTACCCTGTATTACATTAAAATGCAACAAGTGTTGTCCTTAGATTGTAAAATTTTACCACCTTTACTCAGCTGCGCAGAAGTTATGTAGGAATTACTTAGCCTATCCCCACTTGTACCTGTAGAAATGAATTACAAAAACTCAACAACTTTTTATTATTATTGTTTCCCAGACAGCACATTTAATCAAATTTCATGAAACGTGAGAAGCAGATCAACTTTCAGACCTATTTGAAACACAGCATTAGCATATTTAATGTTGTAAAGTTTGCTAGCGCGCAAACCAACTGTACACCTCCGATAACATAGATGGGGTGTACATCTCCACTATACCTCACACTGAGTTGTACTTGAGATGCAAACCCCATATACACCTCGTTTATACCTTACACTGAGGTGTTCACCTCATGTCTGTGAAGGATATAACCTGTCTTTTCAAGTTATCTCTTTGAGCGAAAGCCAACAGACCCTCCAGGAAAGTGCCATACTTCAACAGGTGTTTTTTTTCTATTTTAATAGAAGTTTGTTTAGACAGAATGCAAACAAAAAATTTCTTCCATTGACCTATCCTGTAAGGTATGGCTAATCATACGTCCAACACGACATGTTTGGTTAGCGTGCCAGTCTGGCGTTATGATCCAGGAGCCTCTTACAAATGCTGGCTCCCTCTCCAGCCGTAAATTAATGAAGGTCTGGTAGAAAACTGCGGATAGTCATGTGTTCTCCCAGACTTTGCCCGGTTTCCTCCCACCATAATGTTCTCAGTTGTGGTAGAGGTATGTGCGGCCTTAACACCAATCAATGATTTTTTCCTGTATGTTTGGCCATTTTTTGGTTTTAATTTGTTTACTGAAACTTTGCCTTTACTAACACATTAACATTACAGGTACCTAGCCATAGCTGGATTAAATACATGAACAGTGTAGCACATTGGAGTAAAAACATGTCAATTGTTTACAACATTAAACAATTTGATATGTTTATCAACTGTCTGCACTCAGTATAATCAGTTGTTTTTGAAATATGTCTTTTCCTTAATATATCCACCCTATTACAATGTAAATATCTCATGTGTTTACCATAATAAACACATATCTTAGTTACTAGACATGCACATTGTCTTTTATGAATAAAAACCAATACGTGTTGCAGAAGTGTAACAGAAATGTGTTTAAAAACTCTTTTTATGTATGTAAGCAGTGTCTGGAAGGATGCTAACCATTTATATTTCAAATTATAAATATTTCCTTTAAGTGAGATTTCGTTGTAAGTACTGTGAGGTTAGATGATATGCATTACTGACATTGTAATCTCTGCCCAGGTAGATCCTATCCTGTAAGTATTACACCGTGTCTGGTGATTATATATGATGACATTGTGATAATTTCGCCCAGTGCAAATCATATGTTTTAGCTGTATTATATGCTTGTATTAATACATGTATATACGTTGATTACATGTATGCTGTGTGTCGGTTGTTTAAGGATTTTGTTCAGAATATAGATTGTGTTTGACTTGGATGTGCTTAGTCCGGTGAACTGATAGGTGTATAGTTGTTACACCGTTTATCTTTGGTGTTGATTTTCAAAGTTTGATGTAAACAATCCTGTCCACAATTTTTCAGTGATGTATCTTATCACTTTTGTTGTACATGTATTAACGTGGATTCTGTTTTATTTCTTACATGTATGAATAACGACAACATGAGCTGCCTCCTTCTTATGTTTAATTAACTTCACATGTTAATGGTCATGTTTGACTTTGTGTGCTGTGAAGAATGGGACGATTGTTTCATTTTAACTCTAACCTCCAAGACGTCTCCAACTTAATGTGCACATCAAACCGTGTATTGAAAGGTCTTCTGTTGTCATCTGTGACTTTGTCATTGTGTGTTTGAGTCCGTGGTTCCCATAGATGTATTTTAAAACTAGCAACAGTGTTTATGAAGGACATATTCGACTCAGTATTAGTTGTCAAATCATCTTTGATTTCTGAAACTTATCGTTGTACGGGATATATTTTACGCAGAAAAAGTGGTTTCGTCACCATTATTTTAGCGATGACAACCTCTGGTCATGATGACGTGTTGTACAGAAGCGCGCTGTGACATTTCATCTGCTTACTGTTATTATTGTATTCATGTATGACTCGGTGACATTTGCCATTCGCTATTCAGTATTTCTGTGCTCTTCTAAAAAATACGGTAAATAAATATGTGATTGTGCATTAAGTAATCGTCGTTTGAATGCTTGAGTTGTAGTTTCATTGAAATGTAGTAATACACTCTTAAATCATAAACCGTATTCAAAGATTTACTGATACCAATTTCACATTCAACACGTTCAAGTTTAACTTATATGATTCCTGGAGGGATTTGTTCACTATTAATGAACTGTATTACCAAGATCCAAAGGATTTTAACTCAACTGCTCACAGACCCCCATTAGTTTTCCATAAGCGACAATGTTAACGTTTAGTGCTGTAGCTCAGTCCCAAACATTCCGTGGCCAATAAGCTTTGGTACATACCTGGACCAGCCTGTGAGAAAGAAGCCATAAAAATGTTGACATAGGTTGACTGTCAAAATCTGGACTTTTCTATGCCTGCAACTGGGAGGGGTGCCTAGCAACGCCAACGTCACTCGCAGCCTCATCACCACCTGTCTCCTTGTGTCCTCTCGCCCAGAATTTCAAACTTTCATCATTAAAACTCATATCTGCTTAAAGCTTGGACAATTTCCATCATTTTGATACCAAGCATGCACCTGTACACCAAAAACGGCAGGCTGGCAGCAAAAAAAGACTTTACGCCCTAAAATACACAGAACTATGATTGTCCCTACCGAAAAACGGAAGTTGTAATGGGGGTCTGTGTCCAACTCAAGATAAATGTGAATTGACTCAAGGGAGATAACTGTGCTTGTACTGAGGAAAGAAGACAGATAGCTCTTTTCGAGTGCATCAAAAACAAAAACACATGACCATTCATGGGTATGGAAAAACATTGTAGTCTTCGGCGATATTCCAGCATCCGCTCCCAGTCCTATTTCAATCGATTTGAAACTGCCCTGGAACCCATGTTAAGTCGCAGATGTGACAACGAGTTGAATGATACACACGGATTTTTCAGAACTGTGTGTAACTGCCGAGGTTCATAATACTTTAACACGTCCACATGATTTTCTTTTTTTCGCAGCGATGAAATCTCGATGATGCACACTGGAAACAGCTACCCAGCTTTTGGTCATTTCAGTAATCATCCTCTCTATTTAATCCTTTCCCTTAAGTGAAATCAGTTCAATTTCTGGTACAAACATTCTCTGATGAGTATTTTCTGACATATGCTGACTTTTCCTCCTTTTTCTGATTCCTGCTCTACATAATTCCTGAAACGAATATTCTCAGATGTAATGAGTTTTCTCTGTCGTATTTCTGGTCCTCATATTACCGAACGTGTATCTTCTCCGGGGGTCGTTTTGTATACCACCGGGTCCATATATTACTGCTCAAAATATCAACTGATCTGTATCTTCTCAGGTGTGGAGCCCGGTTTCCTACCACCGTAGTGCTGGCCGCCGTCGTAGAAGTGAATTATTCTTGAGTACGGAGTAAAAACTAATGAAATAAATAAATAGATAAATCTCAGTTGCGGAGGATTTTCTCTTTGTATAATACCTGATACAAACATTACAGGAAATTTATCTTCTTAAGTGGAGTGGGTTTCCTCTTCGATACCTGGTCCAGATGTTGGAGGACGTGCATCGTCTCAGGTGTGGTGGGTTTCCTCTTTGATGCCTGGTCCGTATATTAACTAATGCCCACACACACGCAATGTATATTCCCTGGGTGTACTGGGTTTCCATCTGTTGCCCCATGCCCTATGCACACACACACACCGATACCTGGTCCACATAGACAGATTTTTAAACCAGTTTAAAAAGACCTAATCCTTGATTAACACTTGAAATGCACAGTATCTTAATAATGTATAATCTAGAAAATGTAATAACGAACTGTTATATAGGCTAATACTCCTCATCGTCAGAAATGCTGATAAATGCAAATAATTTTAATACAGAGTCTACTGTGTAGAATCATTGCCTAACATATCCACACAGTCAGCCAAGGTATATCTGAAGCCGTGTTGAGCATCACATCCTATTCACTCAACACAGCGTACTTACCTGAGCATCACATCCTATTCACTCAACGCAGCGTACTTACCTGAGCATCACATCCAATATACTCAACACAGCGTACTTACCTGAGCATAACATCCAATACACTCAATACAGCCTACTTACCTGAGCATCACATCCAATACACTCAACACAACGTTCTTACCTGAGCATCACATCCAACACAACACAACGTCCTTACCTGGGCATCACACCCAACCCACTCAACACAACGTCCCTACCTAGGCATCTCATCCAACACAACACAAAGTTCTTACCTGAGCATCACATCAAACACTCAATACATTGTTCTTGCCTGGGCATCACACCAACACACTAAACACGACATACTTACCTTGGCATCACTTCTATCAAAACACAACGTCCTTTCCTGGGCATCACACCCAACACACCCAACACAATGTCCTCTATACCTGGGCATCACATCAAACAGCCAACGCAAGGTCTATACCTGATTTATTTATTTATTCAAATGGTGTTTTACCCCGTACTCAAGAATGTTTTACCTATAAGACGGCGACCAGCATTGTGATAAGAGGAAACCGGGCAGAGCCCGTGGAAACGCACGACCATCAGCAGGTTGCTGATAGACCTTCCCATGTACGGCCGGGGAGGAAACCAGCATGACCTGGACTTGAACTCGCATCACACCCAACATACTCAACACAGCGTACTTACCTTGGTATCACATTCTACACAGCACAACCTTCTTACCTGAGCATCGCATCTAACACACTCAACACAACCCCCTAATATAACATTGTAAAATTTTCTGTTTTTTTTTTTTCATTAATAGATTTTTAAATTGATCATTCGCTAATGCCTGAGGGCAGGAAGGCTAATCAGTACATATTATTGCCCTATGTGGGTGCCCCGAGGAATCGTATGACAAGGCTAAGAGCATACATATAACTCTGACCTGTGTCGGAAGGATGGAAGATGACGAGAGAAAACGAAGAAGTGAGATATGCTCCTCCAAGACAGCCACTGCCGCAACCATGTCTCCATCCCAACAGTGTATATATCTTTTTAATTAGCTCCCAAACGCACATACACCTCCAGAAAGAATGACATACATACCCTCACCTGAGATCACAGAAGATAAAGTGTTGAAACAGTAGCAGGGTGGAAGCACACATACTACACGTCATAAATATAGAATAAAAGGAAAGATATTTACACACACACACACACACACGCACACACACACACAGATATATATATATATATATATATATATATATATATATATATATATATATATATATATATATATATATATATATATATATATATATATATATATGTGTTTACATAAACAGAAAGAAAAACAGATTCAAGATACAACACATTAGTGTGTGGAGGAGGGCGAAGTAACTTATTTCTTCATTCGATTGGTGTTTGACGACGTATTCAAGAATATTTCACTTATATGACCATGTCCAGCATTATGGTGGACGTATTCAAGAATATTTCACTTATATGACCATGTCCAGCATTATGGTGGCAGGAAACTGGGCTAAGCCCCTTGGTAAACCAACGACTATACAAAGGTTGTTGGCAGGCCTTCCCACGAACGACAGGAGAAGAGGACGAAGTGGTAATGTCTTCAAAATAAGGTATAAGCAATAAGGTATTACGTAAACGTGTGAGTGTGTGTGTGTGTGTGTTTGTGTGTGTGTGTGTGTGTGTGTGTGTGTGTGTGTGTGTGTGTGTGTGTTCGTGTGTGTTCGTGTGTGTGCATGCGTGTACGTGTGTGTGCATGCGTGTACGTGTGCTTGTAGAGACTCTAACCTCAGCCTATGTGTCCACCTCTCTCACTGTCATTAGAACGTGAGAATACTTCCTTTAGACGGAAAAGAATTCACGTTCATGCATTTTAATTCTGTTGATCTTGTCACTAGATATACAGGGTGATGCTGAAGGTTTTGCTGAGGATCTTTTGTTGCGGGTAACGTGTGTCTGTGCTGCATACATAGCCAGTACAACTAGCCATTATCATATGGAGTCAACTCTCCTCCACGATTTGCCAAATCCTTATATGTGTGTCACGTCTCCTTCTTAACCACTGTAGTCCACACACTAGGCCAAATTATCACATTAAGTCAAGTCTCATGCCCTGCATGTCGGACACCAACCAATCTGGGGATAGAAGGTGTGGCCGGCCGGCCTCCGAACTTTTATCTGGCAGAAATAGTGGAGAGGTTCTCTGCTGCTGTAAAGGTTGAGGATAAGATCCCATGTTGTTCTCTGTGCGAGAAGGTTAATCAGATTGACTCATACACCTGTTTACTACATTATACTGCCTGGTGGACTGGAGGAAACTGAGTAACTGAACACGTAAAGCACTTAGGTTGTTACAGATTTTACATGATCACTTCCACACAAAAGACTATGCGACTTTTTCGTTGTTAACAGTATTAATAAGCGGTAAAACAACAAACAATGGTATTCTTCTTGTATTCGCTGTGAGGTTTTTGTACATGTATGTCTGATGTTTGTGTTTACAATGGGATTGTTGTGTATACATCTAATATAATTAAAGACGTACAACATTGAAAGTAAAATCAGAACAGCGATGACAATATGATAGCTGGCAAATGGTCACACATATCTGGTGAAATACGGCTTCCTCTCAGTTTACCTCAGTCAGGGTTTTTTTCTAGCTGTTCATATAAATGCGTAAACAGTAGCAATTTATACGCCCCCCTAGGAACACACCTTAACCAGAATTAGGTCAAAAGATGATGTTAAATGCAATATCTAAGCCGTCATTGATATAGAATTACCTAAAGTGCTGTGATGTCATCACAGTTAACATACAGTCACATAAGAAATACTTTCTGAGCTTTTCGTTTGTGTCCTGCCTGTTTGATTCATTTTCACCCAATAGCAAACTTGTACAACTTGTAGACCTTGAAAATCTTAAAACATTTTCAGCTTCTTAATCCTTGGCTTCATCCTTGACATTAACAAAAATGGTAGCACATGTTTGGACCAGATAAAATCTACTTGAACACTGTGCGGGCAAACTGAGATCGAGTTAGAAACACAAGGTTTATTAGATGTCAATAAGTGCTTATTAAGTTTGCTGTTACTGTCAGTTTTTTGATTTGTGAATCACTTGACAATAACAACCCCGTGAAATTTCAGCTCGGAGCCTATCTGCTACAGCCGATTGGTCGAACCGGGCCGATCCCAACTCCCGTCTCTATCTAAGTAAGAGCCATGTGCAATGTTGGGCTTGAAAATCTCGCAAGACCAACACGCCCTCCGTCACTGGGATCCCGTCCTCTTCCATTAAGGGTCGCAACTCAGCGAACAGTTACTCCGTGATCAACAGGTACTCCACAGCCCTAGGAGACATGGGTCTATTATAGTCAAAGGGGTCACATAGGGGAGCTTTAGGTTAGTCGACTGTTACGACAATGTTACCCAGGGGCCTGATTTCACTCGCAAGGCCCCACGAGGGTAATGCCGCTAGAATAGATGAACAATTGTTGTAGCTATAGCCCAATATCCTTATGCTGTTTGCTGAAAATCCATCCTACATTTCTCAACTCTATTTTCAATGTATTCTGTTTGGAGCCAAAAGTGATAACACTTACATATGTTTTGAACCCGTCTCTTAAGGTAATTTTGTGGGAAATTGTTTGATTGTTAAAATATAACATTGGCATATAAAGTTGAAGATGTCAAAAATGCATAAATGTCTACAAACATTCTGAGGGATTTACCTCCCCGGCACAGATCACGTGCATCTCTCAGAACTAAATATTTTCTATTTCAATCTGAGCAGTTTTATCAAGTTGTGAAGAACGGTGGCCCTTGTGTCAAAAGGTAAGTTCTGTAAGACGGAGTATGTGTATTTTGTTTTTGTCCGTTTTCGGAGTTGTCTTTACTTGAAGGTGTTACCGACTGTCAGACACTGTCTAGTTGGTCTGGTTGTCCTCACATCGACTCAAGGTAGACAGACCACTAAGGGCGTGTCCTTACATAGACTCTACCCTCAGTCTGTGGGTGAACCTCTAACACTGTCGGTACGCCGGCAGGATATTTCTTCCCGGCGGAAAACCAAGGATTTGATTGAGGTTTATACTGTTTAATTATGTCGATTATATGATAGAAAAACTATGAGCTGCCCATACGTCAAAACTAAGGATTGTTTATACATAAATGGCACTAAAAGTAAATCGAATCTTAAAATTATGTACGGATTTGCACACATTATCTTCAGCCTTACCATACGGTATATAGGTTACGTCTCAGTAACTCTGTATATTTTACAATTTTAAGACCCTTATATAGGTGTAGCCATGAGCTGAAAGGTACTTGTATCTCCACACTCTTCACACTGACAGCTCTAACTAATCTATAAGGCCTACATGTACATATACCGCAGTCCCGATTGGCCAACCTCTCATACCCTCAATTATCCGTGATCACTGGGCGACTCTCTAATGTCTGCTGACCTACTTTTACAGTCTACTTATCGTTAAAAATTTCCTATTCAAGCTTTTGGGTTGTATTTTAATTGTCCCTGTTACTTGAATTTGTCTCTGCATCCTGTGGGCAGGATTTGGTATATACGTATAGCGATAACCATAAATGTTGTGAATGTAAAAATTGTCGATGGTAAAGTAATGCTGCAGACGAGATCGAGGCTGATTTGTTGTTCAAGATCTGAAGGGTAGTGCTGTAATTCAGAGTAGAACACTTTTATATGTACATTTTTTCTTCTCTTTTGTGTATCTTGAAGTTTCTGATGAATTTGTCAACACTTTTGATATAGAAATGTCAATTGGGCGTATTTGAACTAAATCACAGGGCAGGCTTCTATGTACACCTGCAGTCTTTGGCAATAAGTGATTTTATGATTAATTTTCAGAGTTCTCATTTGTAAGTGGTGGGAAAAGGTATTGCCTCCTGTGCTCTAATTATAGTGGCAAAATACTGGATAGCGAAACTGTTGTCAAGCTGCACTGCATCTTACCCGGAGATACTAATGAAAAAAAAAAAAAAAAGAAACGGCGACAGACTTGGTTACAGAGGATCAAAATCGCCCGGTCCAATGCATCACATTAACCTCAAGGCTGTGTGACTTGTAACTTGCAAACGATGTGTCTACAGCATCATCGGTCCCTACCAAAATTCATCTGGGAGCCCCACAGAAATTATCTATGTCTTTTCGCCCATTACATTTGGTTGTAAATTGCTTCTATTTAGGCATTTACATGAACAGTTAGAACAAAACCTTGACTGAGGTAAATTGACAAGAGGCCGTAGTTCACCGGTTACACTTCCGAGCTATCATACTGTCGTTGCTGCTCTTCCTTTTTTCAGTCGCTATGCTGTACGTCTTTAAGTACTTTAATTCTTTTCTTTAATGTGAAATGTCATAATTTCGAGTGTACAGAAACAAAGTGTACTGAGTTACACAGCCAAAACACAGTATAAATGACGTAACACAGCCATAACACAGTGTAAATGACGTTACATAGACAAAACACACTGTAAATGACGTTACACAGAAAAAAACACAGTGTAAATGACGTAACACAGCCAAAACAAGTGAAGACTGACAGCATCATAATCCGTTCAGTGCATGTACAGACCACAAGTGTTGACGAATAGGCAGACACGGTACAGTCAGTTAAATACACAGAAACTCTCAGTCCTTAGTTACCCTGTTCAAACCAGAAGTAATTTAAGACAATGATGAAAAAAAAACCCAGATATTACACAGGTTTCCCTAAATTTGCAATTTTCACATTATTTTTTATGACTCATGGATTTACTTTGCCAGAGCGTTTTGTGCAAAGACCACAAGTGCGATTTGTTGATGTAACAGAATTCTTTTGTGAAATGCCGGGAAACCTGGAAACACAGTATGTCACATGGAGCCAATACAAACACCACAACACTTATAAGGCGAAATAAGTGTTTCACCAAGCGGACTGGTTACATCTGTGTCTAGGTTTTGGGCAGGCCGTGCTTCAGATAGGCATATTGTACAGAAAACCAGTGGCTTATTTTTACCACACTTAGAAGGCGGTGATGTCTTTCTGGCACACAAAGGATTTAGAGTGGGAGATCTACTTCCATCTGATATTGGTTTTAATTTGTCATCCAGTTGTCACATGAGCTCCGGGGAGTTTTCCTGAGCTCAACAGGTTGCCCAAAGGAACTTTGTGGAGATGAATTGGAACAATTCAAAAACTTCAACATTTTACAATCTGTGTAACCAATGAGTGAAGTTCATAGTTTGAACAAATGACTAGGATTTGTTAAATTCTGACAAATCTGTATGCTCTATTGTCAACCTGAGAATAATCGCAGTGTCATCAAATAATAACATCAATCACTTGGATAAGTACTGTAATGTCAGACTCAGCACCTAATTTTTCAATAAGTAACAGGTCACAAGGTTAAATATCACTTTGATCAATTTTATCTTTGGCCTTATGTTGGTATATGTGGCAAAGGGCTGGGATCTAGTGCTTATAGGTGTTTGTCATTCAATGGCTAGGACGGGTTTTAAACCCTTACTGCGATAAGGAAAATGTGGCCCCCTTCTTCCCACGGCAGGTGGGGCCTTAGTGACCGATAGTGATCAACGACGCTGTGGTCATCTGCTCAGATTAATGCCGGCTTAAGACCATGTGCTTATCTAATTAAGATCTGAAGTGGTGTGTCGGGCTTAAGACTCATGCAGGACCAACCTGTTCTCAGCCACTGTGATCCCGGTCTCTGTAATTAAGGGCCGCAACCAAGGGCTAACATCTACTCTCCTATGGGCCCTAACACATACCCAAGAGATCTGGGGCTATTATATTCATCGGGGACAAACGGCAGAGCTCTAGGTCAGCTGCTGCTTTGCGTGAGGTTGTTGAACTTTTGTTGTACCGCAAACCGACCCACTCCGACCAGTACATCCACTACAAGTCCAACCACTCGCCCAAAACCAAGACCGGCATCATCTCCACCCTCACAAAGAGAGCTAAACTCATCTGTAACAGCAACTTAGACGAAGAGATCCAACACCTGCGTACAGTTTTCACTCACCTGAATGGATACCCAGCAGACCAAGTAAATAAAACCATCCAGAAGTCCTCGCAACCTGAACTCAATCAACAGCCCAGAGTCCACGTGGAAGGCCCCGGTATACGAGTCAACCTCCCCTACATTGGTCCAACCAGCCACAAAATAGCCCGCCTAATAAAACAGTCAACTGGAATAGAAACAGTCTTCAGAAGCCTGACCACACTAAAGACCCACCTACATGCCACAGGGAAGAAGACACCAACCAAACCCCAGCCACCCAAAGGAGTTGTCTACCAATTAAAATGCAGTTGCAACAACTCCTACATAGGTGAAACAGGCAGACCGCTTCAAACCAGAATCAAAGAACAACAATCATCAGTACAGAAACTTGACTCCAAATCTGCCATATCTGACCACATCCATGAAAACCCATCCCACAACATCAACTGGAATACAGTCAGGACACTGAACATGAATCAGCCCCATTGGAAGAAACGAAAACTACAGGAAGCCATCTAGATTAAGAGATTAAAGCCCAGCCTGAACAGAGATCACGGCATTTACCTCCCCTCAGCTTATGATCTGCTAATCCTCCAAACCGCTCAGGAATCCCACCGAGCCTAGTCAGTACGCCAACACCCACCCCAGGACACCTTAATCCCCTGAGGACTGTTTACCCTCTTTTTGTTTTATCTGTTGACATTTGCATCTCTTGCTATATATAAGCGAAGTAGTAATTTTGATGTCATTCACTTGATAACGATGCTAGTATCTGCATCGAAACGTTGTGTTAAATAAACCAAGAAGTTGTACATCCATAAGCATGCCTTGTCCAGTGTACCTCCTCACCGACTTCTAAATGCCACTTAAGCAAGGCAGAGCTCTAGGTCAGCTGGCCTAGAGTGCTGTGTTCTTGTTCTTTTCTCTCAGGAGACCCCATTGGGATAATGCCGCTTGAATTCAATGGGTAACTGTTTGGTTATAGGCTTATCTCATTATACTGGTTTCAGAAAAATCCATTCGACATTTCTCAACTATACTTCCAATGTGTTCTGCTTGGAACTAAACGTGATAACAAATATTAATGATGAGAACCCATCTACTGGAGTAATTTTGGGGGAAACTGACTGTTTATTGAAATGTGGCATTCACATAAAGTTGTACAAACCATTGTTGAGATGTCAAAGAGTGAAAATGTGTACAAACATATTCAGAGATTTGGCCCCCCTGCAAAATTCACAAGCTTTTCTCAGAATTAAGTATTTCCTATTTCATACAATTTTGCTGTAAAGATGTTCAAAGCAATAGCTGGCCTCTTTTGTTTCTTTGTACAGACTCTAACCTCAGCTTGTGCACAAACCTCTAACATTGCCGACTGGATTATGCGTAGGTTTATACAGTTTAACTGTGTCGATGTTGTCACAAACTATCACACAGTGTGATAAGACGTTATTAATGTAAGGTTCTCAAGCTATACGGTCAGACAGCAACATGCGGATGGTCGTGGGTTTCATACGGGCCCCGGTATCCTCACACCATAATAATGGCTTCCGTACGATAAATGAAATATTCCTGAGTTCGGCGTTAAACACCAACCAAATAAAAAAATATATATTATTAGAGGTAAATTGTTATGAGCGTTCATCTGTGAGCCATCCGATTAGATGCAGCTCAAACCATACACTGTAAATCAATGCCATTGCTAAACACTTAAGATTATGTGCACATTCTTGAGTTCTTGAGGTCGGCAAACACACCTCTATCGTTCATAAAGTCAAAGCTAATGAATTTGTGTATATGCAAATGGTGTTGAAATTAATTATTGCCTTCAGCCTTTTCTCCATTGTACATAGGTTTGGCTACGTCCCCGTAAGTCTGTCTCTTGTACAATGTTAAAATGCAAATGTACATACAAATATAAATGATCTGAACCCAACTGCTGAAGTAATTTTAGGAAAACTGGTATGTTTATTAAAATACGGAATGATGTCATGGAATATAAATAAATGTGCAACGCATATTCATGGATTTATCTCCCCTGATCAGATGACATATTTCTCAGAACTAAGTATATTCTATTTCAGTCTGCGCAGTTTTGTCAAGTTGTGAAGCACAGTGAGATTTGCGTCGACAGGTAAGTGCTGTAAGACAAGGTACGTCTATTTTTTTTTGAAATATTTTTATCAGGCGAGGAAGGGATTCTCGAACAGCATTTAATTGGTCTGGTCGTCCTCAAATGGACACGAAGTAGACGTATGACTTGGGGCGTGTCTATATGGACTCTACTCTTAGCCTGTGTGTGAACCTTTGACACTGTCAAAAGATTGTCAGAATATTTTCTTTTCAAGGAAAACGACTGATTTGGGTTCAGCTTCATACACTTTAATTATCCTGTGACTGTTTATGCAGTGCATTGGTACATTATTAATGTATTTTTCTAAAGCTTTGACCTTGAAAGGCATTCTATAGGGTTTTGCTGAAGGTCGTTTGTTGCTGGTGACGTGTTGTCTTGGGTTGGGCCTTCATACATGTAAATAGCCAGAACAACCGGCCTGTATGGATCGCTGTTTACTTACTTACAATGTTCGCCTCTCTGCTCCAAATATGAAAACTGTAATAGTCAAAAATTGTTTAGTTAGCATATGGATGTTCTCACATTCCAAGCGAGGCAGCAACAAATACCATTTTTGAAGTCTTTGATATGACGGGACTCGGGTTTCTGGGCGGGCTCAGGCCTAAGGAATGTGTTACAGTATACAAGTAAATCGAATCTTAAACTTATGTACTGAATTGCACACAGGATATTCAGCGTTACTGAATTGAAAGGCTACATTGTTATGTTAACTCCCCACTCAGCAAGCATTAAAACCTCGCCCATTGATCACCAATAAATGTGGTCTATAACTTGTCACAGCTGAGCCAGTCAGGACAGCCATATACTGCATGTAGATCGGCTGATATATTAGCTCGAGCTGTTTGTGTGAATATAGAAGTGACGCTGACCTACTTCTAACGATTACCTGATGTTACATATCTCCAATCCAGGCTTTTTAGTTGTCTCTAAACTGTTCCTGTCATAACAGTGTGTTTAATCGGACATGTACATCACACTTCCACGTTGGATTGCGGTCAATATTTGCGGCTTAAATATTTTGTGTGATCAGTGTTGATTGCAGGGTATAGTAGCTCTGTCGTAGTCTGTACTGTGGTTCCTGACAATAACGTAATAAAATACTGGGAGCTGGGAGAATTTGATCTTAATTCATATTCGTTTTACTTTAAGTAGGAAATGTTTTCTCAACAAATAGGCCCAAGCGAGGTTGTCCGCCCCTGTCACAACAAATAGGCCCAAACGAGGTTGTCCGCCCCAGTCTCAACAAATAGGCCCAAACGAGGTTGTCCGCCCCTGTCTCAACTTGACTTTCATCAGAAAAAATCATATTTTTCCACTGTCGACCATTCATCCAGTTCCACCTTTCCTTACACCATCAACACACTTTTTCTTGTTCAATTCACGAACGTTCATTTCCTTTTTTCCAACTGAAATATTTTATTACCTTAGTGCAGTCAAACGCCGCATATCGGAATATCGTGGCTGTAAGTTAAAAACACGAGCCGCTTAATGGCTTTCGATATGGTAATGAAAACATCCTAAATGAAACAGAAATGTTTTATTTATATACATATATTATTTTATGATATAGGCCAGTGGCCCTTGAGTGACAGAAATCAAACAGACAACCACTTTGGGCCATTACCCTCCGCGTGTCACAAAGAAGTAATAATAAATCTTATCAAATATCAGAATCGTTCAATAACACACAATATTCAGACATAAAAATATTTGGTTAATGTGCAGGCTGACGATTTTAAATCAAGGTAATACCAAGTTTTGGGAGATTAGTCACTCTCAAAAGCTGGCACAACGAATGCATGTCGTTTGTAGGAGATACATGAGTTGGAAAATGTTATAAAGTAACTGAACCCCTCGGCCTACAAATGTACATCACATGAATCAAGTGTTTTCTTGAAGAAAAGGGATACTGTGTAATCAAACACCGCAGTACTTTATCATCATTTAAAGGGTGGTACCGTCCTGGAATTTTTATTTCCCGTTGAAATGCATGTAGTTGGAATTTCAGTTGAATTTTTGTCAACTATTTCTTTGTGTTTATTGCAGTACAAAATGCCAAGAAGAAAATATTCGAAAAAGGCACGTCAGGTGCAGGTATGTATATAGCCTTCAATTTTTAAATATTTCTTTTATTTTTAGAAAACTGCTATTATATTGATAATTCGAATAGAACTGAAAAAGCAGACATGGAAAGTGTGTTGGGTTATGTACAATTTTTATTAACTTGGTGCTACATGATCATTATACATTACCAGTTTCAGTTGACAAGATTAACACTTTGTTTTACTATATTCTATTTTTTTTTTCAAAGGACTGCTTTGTAGAATGTATATTGTCCATTTTAGACATGTACACAGTACAGTGTTCAATGAGCACCGTCAGTTGTCAAACAAATACCCTCCAAAAAGTTTACAAACGAAAGAAATTAGCCATTTTCATTCTTGCTGTTGTCTAGAAATTAACATACACTGTTTTGGTCCTTTAACAAGATTGGCTTGGTATTATTTGGTGTTTAATATTTATACTTAGCCTGAGTTAATTGAAATCTGAAGATTGCAATGTATAATGGTACTTCCTCTAATAAGGTCTACAGGAGATATACTTGTTAACTATTTAATTTGATTAGTGATTTGCGTCACACTTAAGAATATTTCACTTATTAATATGGCAGTGGCCAGCATTATGGTGGCATTGTGGAGGTATAATAGAGGTACATCACAGGTATACACATGTGACCTGAGGTGAAGCTGCGATATACTTGAGGTGTATATGAGATATACTGCAGGTGTATTTGAAGTACTGCCAATTATGCAAATTAATATCTAGAGTAAACCTAAAGTACACCTCAGTTAGCTTAGGTAAGAAAACGGGATGTTTGAGGTGTACCTGAGTTATAACATAGGTATATGGTAGGTATATATACAGGTGTATCTGAGATATAACCGGCATATGCTGTAGACAAGGTGCACGTACCAGATTTAACGCAATGTGTTCACTTTTACAAATTCTGCACCACTAAGCACCAATCCATGCATAATTGAGTTGTTTTCCCACAGCTTAGAAAATGCACATTGTTAGGGTCAGCCATCTTGGAATAATTATGGGCTAGTATATTCATGCTTTCTGACTGGTCAATATTAGCATAGAAAATGGCAAGTAAGTATAGCGTCAAGCCAAAGCTTATATATATATATATATATATATATATATATATATATATATATATATATATATATATATATATATATATATATATATATATATATATATATATATATATATATATATACCATTCGTAATGGTAAATAATGAACAGGTGGTGTCGATATTTTCGACCTTGAAAAGGCTTACGACACCTCATGGAGATAAGTTATTTCAAAAGGCATCTCTGACATGGGACTATATATATATATATATATATATATATATATATATATATTATATATATATATATATATATATATATATATATATATATATATATAGTCCCATGTCAGAGATGCCTTTTGAAAATAACTTATCTCCATGAGATATATATATATATATATAGTCCCATGTCAGAGATGCCTTTTGAAATAACTTATCTCCATGAGGTGTCGTAAGCCTTTTCAAGGTCGAAAATATCGACACCACCTGTTCATTATTTATTATACCATTACGAATGGTAAAATTGAAAAAGCTTCAATTCGAGAAATTTTAGATCCAACTTCAACGAAACCACATTGAATATTAAACAGTAAATTGTTGGTTTCTGGATACCAAACAAGCCTATCGTTTACCATCCATTCCATAGTCTTACATTATATGTAACTATGGAGTGTTACTATGTTACTACGTCTAATATTATATTTAGCTATGTAAGACTTACATAATATGTTTGTATACTTTCGTGCCGACTGGCCAACCTCTTATACCCTCCATTATCCATGATCAGTGGGCGAGGCTCTAATGTCAGCATTAATGTCTGCTGAAATAACTGACGTTGACCTACTTCTAGTGTCTACCTGAAGTTACATATCTCCAATCCAGGCTTTTTGCGGTGTCTTTAAATCATCCCTGTTACAACACTGTATCTGGCCAGTGCGTCAGAGTGTATTCCAGGCGTGTGTCTCCATTATCATAAAGGTGATGAAAGCAAAAATTGCCAGATTTCCGACTAGGCAAAAGGGATTCCCTCTAAGGAAAGCGAGGCGTGCATACTCTTCTAATATAGGTATTACAACGCTTTTTGAATGAGAAATGAGCAATAGTGACAAAAAGTAACGTTATGAACTATATGGTTGGAATAATGGAACAGATACGGAATTCTATGTGGAGACTGTGCTGGAGGTTTGTTCTGGCTATTGTAGTCAGTATCAAGGAGATGAGGCAGACAGGTGAAAAGCTGATATGACAGTCCTTTAATGTTTACCTGCTATTTTCCCTTCGACTAGTCATATTTTCTTGAGATTTTAGAATATGGCGCAGAACAATCCCTTCTACTTTCGCAAATTTGGAAGCTGTCATTAATTTATAGACGAAAACATATAGTAGTGTGAATCAAATATTATGGTGATGAGTAAACTCCTCGTCATCAACAACAAGACGATTGCCGTGAAAAACAACTTAGAACTGAGATCGAGAAGTTTTCAGCTGATCAGCCTAGAAGTTGTTATCCATGCATTTGTAGTATGATTTACTGCCTTATAACTACCAGCTTCCAAATGCCATTTAAATATGTTAATGATTAGGTAAATCCTTGTGCGTCTGAGACGTCCTTCGCCTACAAACTTACATAACCTGAAACACCTGTTTCTTGAAAAAAGGACACTGTAACAACGCAATACTTTATCATCATTTAAAAGGTGGCTTTGTGACAGAAATTAAAGAAAAAAAACAGTTATATGGATGAACAAAAACAAATCAGTCTAAGTCTAAGTGTAAACCTAAATATTAAAAAGGTTTGAAAAGGAATATATCTTTTCTGGTTTGTCTGTGATTGATGACATTTTGTGATTAACTCATTCATTGAGTACAAAATTATATTGACTGATGGAAGCCTGTACTGGAGGAGACTGAGTTACTGAGTTCGTAAAGTCCTTAGCCTGTTACAGATATTACATGATCATTTCAAAAAAATTACTATGGGACTTTTTGTTTGTTACAATATTAATAAGCAGTAAAAAACAACAAATAATAGTATTCATCTTTTGTATATGTATATTGGATGTGTTTTGTGTTTACTATGGGCTTGTTGTACGTGTTTTACATCTGAAGTACTTTGCATCGTTTATCAGTTTATTGCACGTCTAATGTGTTCTGTATGATTTTGTTGTTCATGTGATGTTTTCTGTAGATTTGCTTTACATTTAATGCATTTTCCGTTGTTTATAGCATAATTGTGCATGTAATATAGTTTATGTTAGCAGCGGGTTTTTTGTTCCTTTGACATATTTTGCGTTACCCCATTTGTTGTTCATGTGATGAATTTTGTTTTAGTGGCGAGTCTGTTGTTCCTCTGATGTATTTTGTGTTAACAGCGGTTTTTATTGTTAATCTGATGTATTTTGTGTTAGCAGCGGTTTTTATTGTTAATCTGATGTATTTTGTGCTAACAGCGAGTCTGTTGTTCCTCTGATGTATTTTGTGTTAACAGCGGTTTTTATTGTTAATCTGATGTATTTTGTGCTATCAGCGGGTTTGTTGTTACTCTGATGTATTTTGTGTTAACAGCGGTTTTTGTTGTTAATCTGATGTATTTTGTGTTAGCAGCGGGTTTAGTGTTAATCTGATGTGTTTTGTGTTAGCAGTGGGTTTGTTGTTCCTCTAATGTATTTTGTGTTAGCAGCGGGTTTATTGTTACTCTGATGTATTCTGTGTTAGCAGCGGGTTTATTGTTACGCAGATGTATTTTGTGTCAGCGGCGTATTTGTTGTTACTCTGATGCATTGTGTGTTCTCTGTGAATTTGTTCAGTTAACATACGATGACGTTAATGTTTCATATCAATTCTTTACTCATCTTATGAACTTTCTTTTTCAGTATCAGTTTGCTGTACATTTAATGCCGCTTGAATTCTGTGTACAACTGTTGTAGCTATAGATTAATGGCATTATACTAGTGTCAGAAAATCCGTCTTACGTTCCCATTAAAGTGTATTTTAATATTATTCTGTATGAAGGCAAATGTGATACCAACTATAAATGGCTCCCTGGCTTGCCACTCAATACTGGAAGAAGAGAGCAAAAAAACAGGGGTTGCTGGCCCAGTGCCAGTATAATGTGACTGCGTGGGGTGTCAAGTCTGGTGTCTTCGGCCGGACTCTTTGGTGGCATGAACACGGCCTGCCACAAGAAAACACGGTATATGTCCATACACATGTAATGACTTAAAGTTACAAGCAAAAGTTACTATTGTAGGGATGTCATACAGTATAATAATGTAAAAGTTTATTGAGGGATTTTTTTTCCTTTCTCAGATCAAGTGCATTTCTCAGAACTAAGTATTTTATATTTCAATCTGCACAGTTATGTGAAGGTGAGAATCACGGTGGGATTTGCGTCGACAGGTAAATTCTGTAAGATGAAGTACGTCTATTTTTAAAGCGGGATGTTTCGATTAGGTGAAAGAGTTTTCTTTCCTCGGTTGTCTCAGACAGTATTTAGTTCGTATGGTCGTCGTCAAATCGACACAAAGTAGACATACGACAGGGGCGTGTCCATATATAGACTCTACCCTCAGCCTTCGGGTGAGCCTCTAACACTGTCGATGCGCAGTCAGAATATTTCCATCTCACGGAAAATGACTAATTTTGGTTCACATTGTTAAATGGGTGGATCTTGTCACTACAGTGCGCTACGTTTTTAATGTGAGGTTCTGAAACTTTGACTTTGAAAGGTATTATGCAGAGCTATTTTGAAGGTCGATTGTTTGCGTGAGGTGTCGCCTATGACACATAAAGCCGGAAAAAAACATCCAGGGATTGCTGTTTGTTTACCTGTTTACTTGTTTACTTTGTTTATAATGCTATATGAAGTGACTATATGCAGTATTAACGTCACATAGAGCTGACAGTACAGCCTCACCTACTGATTACTGATAATGGTGTAATGGTGTAACTTGACACAGCTTTGCCCTTCAGGACGGTCATATACCCACATGCAGGCCTGTTATAGGTTAGCCAAAGCTATCTGTGTGAAATTTTAACAAATATTAACTTACATCTAAAGCCTACAGCTTACGTATCTCCTGTCCAGGCTGATAGGTTGTCTTAATATTGTCCGGTTACCATGACAGAAGCCCTGTATGTCTAGATATGTACGTCTCATTTCTGGTGCGCAAAATCAACACTTACGATTTAAACACTCTGTGATCAGTCTTGATCGAACGATATATCAGCACTACTGTAGTCTGTATTTCTGTGGTTCCTCACAATAACACAATAAAACACGGCAAGCTGGAAGAGTTTGACCTGTCGCAATTTTGTTGCATATCCATTTTAATACATGTAATTAAGAAATATCAAATGCCAAGCTATAGTCCAGACGCTTGCCGATATTGTTGTACGGTGTCAAGTGTCCATCGCCACCACTGTAGCCCAGACGCTTGCTGTCATTGTCATAGCCAAGTCTCTTTAACTACACCTGTACCCTGGAGGCCTGGCGCCATTGTCATATAAGGTCAAGTCTCCATCACTACCACTGTAGACCAGACGCTTGTCGCCCTTGTCATATAGCGTCATGTCTTCTTCACTACCTCTGTACTCCATACCCTTGGTGCCATTGTAAAATATGGTCAAGTCTCCTTTATTAGCACTGTAGCCTATACACTTGCCGACATTTGTCATATAGGGTCATGTCAACTTCACTACCTCTGTACTCTAGACGCTTGGCGCCATTCTCATATATTGTCAAGTCTCCTTCATTAGCACTGTAGCCCAGACGATTGCCGACATTGTCATGTAGGGTCATGTCAGCTTCACTACCTCTGTTGTCCAGAGCCTTGTCAGCATTGTCATATAAGGTCAGGTGTCCTTCACTACCATTGTAGCCCAGACGCTTGCCAACATTGTCATATAAGGTCAAGTCTCCTTCAGTACCAATGTAGCCCATACGCTAACTAACATTGTCATATAAAGTTAAGTCTCCTTCAGTACCAATGTAACCCAGACGCTTGCCGACATTGTCATATAAAGTCAAGCCTCCTTCAGTACAACTGTAGCCCAGAGGCTTGCCAACATTATCATATAAAATCAAGTCTCCCTCAGTACCACTGTAGCCCAGACGCTTGCCAACATTATCATATAAGGTCAAGTCTCCTTCAGTACCACAGTAACCCAGGCGCTTGCCAACATTATCATATAAAGTTAAGTCTCCTTCAGTACCTCTGTAGCCCAGACGTTTATATATAAGGTCAAGTTTCCTTCATTACCACTGCAGTCCAGACGCTTGGCGCCCTTGTCATATATGCCCCCATTTTCATATAAGGTCAAATCTCCCTAATTCACGCTAGAAATTTAGTCCAGACGCTTGTCGCCATTGTCATATAGGGTCATGCCTGCTCCATTACCACTGGAGTCCAGACGCTTGGTGCTCTTGTCATATAGGGTCAAGTCACCTCCACTATCGATGTAGTCTAGAGGCTTGTCGCCATTTTCATATAAGGTCAAGTTTACCTAATTTACGCTAGCAATGTAGTCCAGATGCTTGGCGCCATTGTCATATAGGGTCATGCCTGCTTAACTACCACTGTAGCCCAGATGTTTGACCCGATTATCTTATATCTGAAGTCCCAACATTTTTGTTTTCCAAGTGGGATGATCTTACCTTTAAATCACCAGGCTAACGTTTTCACACACCAATCTGCTATTCATGGATGGGGCTATATAAAGGTGTCATCACTGTCAAACACGCCTGGCTAAATGGGTTGACCAGATCTTTGTCAAAAAAGTATCTCGTGCATGATAAAAGCAATAATTGCCAAGTTTCTAGCTATGAAGAAGGGATTCTCTGGAGGGAAATATAGGCACACATGTTCTCCTAACATAGGTATTGTAACGCTTCTTGAGCAATGGCGACAAATTACTGACCCCATATGTTGTTGGAACAGGCCCTGAACTGCAGATGGAGACTGTGTACTCTGTTGAAATTATATATTTTCATTAATGGCAGGACCTTTATTGGTGTCAGTTTTAGTAATTTGCTGTTTTTATATTTTCTATTGCAGTCAAAAACCGAGCGTATAATGGCTGAAAGCAAGGAAAATCGCGAAGAGGTTCTTACATGCCCGATATGTGTGGACAAATTCCGGAAACCAGTAACGTTACCTTGTCAGCACAGTTTTTGCAGAGAGTGTATTGCTGTGTATGCTGACAGGTCTAAACCTGGACAGACAGATGAGGTCACCTGCAGCACCGGGAGTGAGGGTGTTGATCAACTGATCTCATGCCCTGTATGTCGGACACCAACCAGTCTGGGGAGAGAAGGTGTGGCTGGTCTGCCTCCCAACTTTCATCTGGCAGAAATAGTGGAGAGGTTCTCTTCTGCTGTTAAGGTTGAGGATGACATCCCATGTTGTTCTCTGTGTGGGGAGGATAATCAGGCTAAAGCTGTCAAGTTTTGTACCAACTGTTCTTTACTGTATTGTAAAGACTGTCTGGCTTCTTTTCATCCCATGATGGGTGCTATGAAGCGTCACCAGCTGGTTTCGTCCCTGGAGTATCTCGCCCAGGAAACCACACAGCGACAGGTCAGTGGGGATGATCAATCAACTCAGCAGCCGTCATGCCCCAGACACGGTCGGTCATTCGACTTGTACTGTGAACCGTGTCGAATGGTGATTTGTACGGGTTGTGTGGTTGAACATGCGGGACACGCTATGCGAGATGTACCATCTGCAGCTGAGAAAGACAAGGTAAGACCCTAATGTATCTATGCGCCGAGACAGACCTTCGTGTACCAGCCGTCCACCAAAATGGACGTTCCGCGTCAATAGTCGCGCGAGACCAGATCCCAACAAGACGTTCAACAAAAACCACAAAAAAGAAATTATATACATTAAAAAATTAGAACGAAATCATGCACAAAGGAGCAGAGAACAGACGAATGAATTAAAAATCAGTATCCAAATCATTTACCATGCTAGTTAATAAATTGTCGATATTCAGAACGTGTCATGGTTTGGAACTATGAGCCAAACGTTTCTATAAAACAGTGAAGAACGGGATATTTTCTCCTGTACTGTAGTAAATCGTGTGAAAGTCGAATTGATAAAAGTGTTATCTTTAAATATCTGAGAATATATGATCACTCCAGATCGTTAATAAAATGTCATCATAATAACAAAAATGAGCAACAGGCAATTGACTACTGAGCTTAGTTCCTAATTACTTCATGCAGAAAATGGCTAGTCATTGACTACCTAAACGGCTATCACTTTAAACACATTTCCATGTTGAACTAGCTACAACAACTAGCAGTTGAGTATGGAACATGTAGCTGTGTTAGAAGTCTCCCCATACCGTAAGTCCAAATTCTAAGAACATCCAAACTTCAGGAACCTTGCAAGCTCGGCCGTTGACATTGAGGTCGTTGACATTGAGTATATGTACCCAGATACATGTACTACTGTGTTGATCGTGGAGTCTAAGGCTGTGAATGAATGAATGAATGACTATAGCTTAACGCCACATAGGCAATTTTCAAGTCATATCGTGGCGAGAACAAGTTGAAAGCACAAGCCAGTTCAACTGAAAGAGAACATCAACAATAAAACCGAAATTGACGAACGTGTTGAAAAACCATTAAAAAAGAAAGAAAACTTAGTTAAAACTTGAAAAACGATAACCATATAGGGTTTATCTGTGAATATGAGCTATTGATCTAAATAAGGTATCTTAGTCTAAGGTTGTGAAGACACACTTGTATGTCGCGTCATGTATGCTCTCTCTCCTCTCCCACATTGCTGAGAGGTCGTCGTGTAAGGCCAGTGGTTTTCTCCTCGCTACGCATTGTTTCTGCTCCCATGTCGCTGACAGGCCGTCATGTAAGGTCAGTGGTTTTCTCCTGGCTATGCCTTGTTTCCTCACAACACTGAGATACCGTCATGTTAGACCAGTGGTTGTCTCCTCGCTATACCTTGTTTCCTCTGCCACATCGCTGACAGGCCGTCATGTAAGGCCAGTGGTTGTCTCCTCCCTATGCCTTGTTTCCCCCCTCACAGAACTGACAGGCCGTCAAGTCAGGACTATGGTTTTCTACTGGCAATGCCTTATTTCCTCTCTCACATCGCTGACAGGCCGTCATGTGAGGCCAGTGGTTGTCTCCTCGCTATACCTTGTTTCCTCACATCACTGAGATACCGTCATGTTAGACCAGTGGTTGTCTCCTCGCTATACCTTGTTTCCTCTGCCACATCGCTGACATACCGTCATGTTAGACCAGTGGTTGTCTCCTCGCTATACCTTGTTTCCTCCCTCACAGAACTCACAGGCCGTCATGTAAGGCCAGTGGTTGTCTCCTCGTCATGCCTTATTTCCTCTCTCACATCGCTGACAGGCCGTCAAGTCAGGACTATGGTTTTCTCCAGGCTATGGCTTGTTTCCTCCCCTCACAGAACTGACAGGCCGTCAAGTCAGGGCTATGGTTTTCTACTGGCAATGTCTTATTTCCTCTCCCACATCGCTGACAGGCCGTCATGTGAGGACTGTGGTTTTCTCCAGGCTATGGCTTGTTTCCTACCCCTCACAGAACTGACAGGCCGTCAAGTCAGGACTATGGTTTTCTACTGGCAATGTCTTATTTCCTCTCCCACATCGTTGACAGGCCGTCATGTGAATACTGTGGTTTTGCTCCTGGCAATGGCTTGTTTCCTATCCCCACATCGCTGACAGGCCGTCCACTAAGGCCAGTCGTTTCTCCTGGTTATGCCTTGTTTCCTCTCCCCACATCACTGCCGAGCCTTTGTGTAAGGCCAGTGTTTTTTTTCTGCCTTTTGTTATATGACTGACAATCGGACAGATCAGGTCACTGTTTTTATCTGGAAATGTCACGTTTCCTCCCCCATATTACTCACAAGTGTAAGGCCAGTGTTTTTTTTTGTTTTTTGTTTTTTCCCTTTCGCATGTAAAGAATCCGCCATGTAAAGAATGTAGTCTTGACTTCAGCATAAAACCGATGTTAGACAAGCCAGTCAATGAGAAATAATTCAACAAATTTCTCCCATAATTGACAGGTAATGATTTTTTTTGTCATTACAGCCAGCTGTTTTGAGCAGGACAAGTGAACTGGAGAATATCTTACTAGAAACCAAAGAATCACTGTCAGGAGTTAGGAGGCTGCACAATATGATACAGGTTGGTATTCTCCATGGCACCTGTTCAGCCTGTGTTGTCCTCCATAAACAGGTGACTCATTTTAAGTATCTACAATATTGCTATCATTCACAAGTCCAGGTAACATACAGCTGTCAATCATCTAGTTTTGATAAAGTTCTATTCTGCCACGCATTATATATGTACATTTAAATTAAAGAGTTAAACCCGAACAGTGACGACTTCCAGTAAAAACAGGGTAATGTACGGACTGATGCGGGGATTTATATGTGTGATGGACGTGTCTATTTTACTTATCTCTGGCTTATCTAACCAGACTATCGTATCATTAATATGACTTTCTTATTAGTGACACACACGCGATATGCCCAAATGTAATACATTTGATATATCATCGCCCATCATATGCTGTCATAATAATATCTATAATACATACACGTACACCATTTGATCTGATGAGGCGACAACGTTCGGGTTTGAACCAGCCCCAGGTGTCTGAGGCTGAAAGCATCTAAGGCTTCACCATGCTCGGAGCATCAGTTTTGATCGCACAACCCTTTCAGAGGTTGACCGACCTACCTTTGGGGTTTTGAGTGGACACTTGCATGTACATCACTGGATTAAAGGGAAATCCCCTCCACCCCAGAAACACATTTTTATGTGGCACGTATAGTTCACCATGTTACACATACATATATAACGTCTTGAACACGCAGTTCTAAAGGTGTGGATGAGGTAATAAACGATTTTTCTGTTTGGCAGGAAAACCAGGAGCTTCACACTCAGGAAGTAGAAAAGGCTTATTGTGCAGCCTTGGAAGAATTACAAGCCTGGAGGCAACACTCCTTAGACGGCATAAGAACCCGCTATTCACAGTGGAGTGTGGAGTGTAGTGCTATACTCAAACATTTCCAGCTACAGGCCCAGGAAATGGAGAGGATGGTACCGACTTCCAGTGATTTATTAGCATCAGTGGGCGTGGACTTTTTGCACGTAAGTCAACCATGTAAGTCACAATCTCTAACATTAGTTCAGCTGCCTCTACTACAGACGTTACCTAAGACCCAATCCAACATTAGGAACTGTGATCAGGTATTCAAATCCACCTCATGCTGCCAGATCTGCTAAAGTTTTAGATCCTGAGTTCAACAGCTTTATTATGCTCAGTGGTACCCCTCGGTCCGATTAAAGCAATAAAGTAGCAACATGTAATGTCAAAAAGAACATATTGTATGCTGTTTTTTTTTTAAAAATAAAACAAGGTTTGTATGTAAATAGATTTGCAAATAAGGGGAAATTGTATGAAGCACAATGGAATTTATTAAGCGGAATTGAGAGCTGATGTGGGCTATGTAATAGATCTGGGAATGGTCTAAATGTTGGATATAAAAGCCAAGGGTGCTTGCGTACTGTGTGTCTCTGGAGAGGTATCTGTTTCTTCTTTACGTGATTTTATATGTAGGCTTAATTCTGTTTGTTGACAGGGTTCCACAGACTTCACCAAAACGTATGTATAAATGTGTTATACCTCCCCATGTTTGTTATACATGCGCACGTGACTATTGTCAGCAGATGTGTTTCTGTAAGCTGTAGTTGTCCAAAATATGACTCAAGTGTGAGATATATCTAATGTTCAATCTTACGTTTGTCCAGACAAATTAGATCTAACCTACTAGGAATAGTACATGATGTCATTCTTATAACTGCGCGGACACAAGATCACTACACGACTGTGTCTCTTTATTTTCTCTCCTCTTCTCGCAGAACTGATGACCAACTGAATGGGATAAGAGCAGATCTGGAGAAACATGAGGTCAGCAGACAGAAGCTTCTAGCTTCTGTACAACATGACCAAGTTGTTCCTAGACAGGTGACTGTAAAAGAGACAATGCAAGAATGCCAGGACTTAGAAGCAGCAGTCGGTGGACAAATATCTCCCCTACGTGTTACAAGTAAGTTCTTATGTAGAAAAGGCATACAGTAGGGTGTTCTTAGACGACATAAAGGACTGCAAGATTTACATTAGTGTGTGCATCGAAGACACAGACAAAAATGGAGAGGGCGAACGGCTGTGTACCTGCAAAACACACGATAGACTCTGTTAAGAAAACAAACCGATATGTCCGTGGCGTGCCAAGAAAATGAACAGAATTCCAAGAGAGACGAAAGTGAGAAAAGTTTGCAAAAAGTACAAATAGCATAAACCATACACATTAATGTTAGGCAAGGGATAGGGTGGGTAAAACAATGGTAACTAATGTGAGGTATACAGTAGTGTGTGCCCAGAATATACAAAATATTGTCAGATATACAGTATGGTTTGCCCAGAGAACACAGGCTAATGTGAGTTATAAATGTAGGGTGTGCTTAGAAGACACAGGGTAATGTGAGGTATACAGTAGGGTATGCACAGAAGACACAGGCTAATGTGAGTTATACAGTAGGATGTGCACAGAAGACACAGGGTAATGTCAGTTATACAGTAGGGTATGCACAGAAGACACAGACTAATGTGAGTTATACAGTAGGGTGTGCACAGAAGACATAGGCTAATGTGAGTTATACAGTAGGATGTGCACAGAAGACACAGGCTAATGTGAGGTATACAGTAAGGTGTGCACAGAAGACACAGGCTAATGTGAGTTTTACAGTAGGATGTGCACAGAAGACACAGGCTACTACGAAGTATACAGTAAGGTGTGCACAGAAGACATAGGCTAAGGTGAGTTATACAGTAGGGTATGCACAGAAGACACAGGTTACTACGAAGTATACAGTAAGGCGTGCACAGAAGACACAGGCTAATGTGAGGTATACAGTAGGGTGTGCACAGAAGACACAGGCTAATACGAGGTATACAGTAGGATGTGCACAGAAGACACAGGCTAATGTGAGGTATACGGTAGAGTGTGCACAGAAGACACAGGCTAATGTGAGTTATACAGTAGGATGTGCACAGGATACACAGACTAATGTGAGGTATACAGTAGGGTGGGCACAGACGACACAGACTAATGTGAGGTACACAGTAGGATGTGCACAGGAGATTCAGATTAATGTACAGTTGGCCCAGAAGTCTCAAAAAGAGGAAGTTACATAGCAGAATTATATATCAGCAGCTGCAAAATTAGATCAGAACAGATGGTAGTGAAGCCATCGGTGTCTACCTTGTATTGTTAGATCAGGACTGGTGTTTGTGTATTCTGTGGTGTCTGGGTGATGTTTACCCCATGTGTACAAGAGCAGGTGTACACTCTTAGAGCAGGACAGATAACATATTGCACCCAATTTTTTGTGCTTTACGCCGTACTCAAGAATATTTCACTTAGACGACAGCGGTAAGCATTATAGTGGGAGGAAGCTGGGCATAGCCTGGTGGAAACCCACGATCATCTGCAGGTTCTTGGAAGACCTTTCCACGAACGGCCGAAGAGGAGGCCAGCATGAGCTGGACTTGAACTCACAGCGATCGCATTGCATGGTGAGAGCCTTCTGTTTCATTACGCTGCGCTAGCGCGCTAACCAACTGAACCACGGAGGCCCCCTAATTATTACTGAAACATGTATTCTAGTAAAAATTCGCCATTATTTCTTAGATTCAAATGTAGTCAAACACTTATTTCAAAGGGAAAAAAAGAGAAAAAGTGCCCTCATATCTGTTTTATTATTAATGTTAAAGGGTATAGATTCCATGTATAAGAGTATGAGGTTTACATGTCCTTCCTCCATGAATATAAGTTTGATGTTTATATTTTAATATTTAGGTATCTTTAAAAAAAAAATGGCAAATTGAAGAAAATTTAAAAAGACTACTTCTGGTGGATTAAATAGTCTTTGGGGGTATTGTGACAATGAAAGTCACTTGGTAAGTTATGTGTGGCGAGTTACCTCCCTTATACTACAGACGGCTTCTGAACTCCACGAATGACAACAGGCCTACTGCAGCTTGATAGTGAATTGAGTGTTCAAATGTGTCATAACTGACAACTAAAACCAATGGCTGGATAGAGGAAGGTATTATTCTTGTTGTAAGTGATAAGTTTTAAACAAATTAGATCGCTAAAACCTGTATTTTAACCAACTAGTTAGTCTATGTCTATGTCGTACCCGTCATTTAGTCATGAATACAGTTCTTGTCGAAGCTCAACTCTTTTAAACTGGCTGAAAATGACAGAGATCTGTATATAAATTACATTCATGTCAAAAATATATGTCATATTATTTCAAGAGATTGTGTTGAGCAAGTAAAACCACGGTATGTGTACAGGTATTTACACCTCAGTTTTACAACGTGTGTTTATGGTTTGCTGTTGTTTATGCCACTCCTGTTGTGTTTTTGCAGAGCCGACGATGAGATTCACAGAGACAGACGACAGTGAGCTGAGAATCACTGACATCAGCTCTGTGGTAAAGAGTGAGGGCTTGACCAGGGTGTTTATGTGGAGGAGAGTTGTGACAGACGGGCGTTACCAGACGGGCAGGTACTACTGGGAGATACACATCACCTGTTCAGATAGCTGTACCTGTCGTGTAGGAGTGACACAGGAGAGCTGTGATGTCAGTGAGACAAAACATGGCCGTAACACCTGGTACATTGGGATGGTGTACTATGGTGATGTGGTCTGGTGTCATAATCTCCACGGAGGTGAGATCAAACCTGGCTATCGAGAGCACAGACGTTACACACGACCTCATCACCTGGGTGTGTACCTGGACTGTGATGACCAGTCACTGACAGTCCTGGACTGTGACAACAACCAGGTAATATACACTGTTAGTGGTGTTGTCGTCACAGAGCCTCTCGTGCCATGGGTTGGGTTTCATGTCTGGTCTGGACCTGTGTCTGCTCGTCTGGTAACGGGTGACTCTGCAACTCTGCCTCAAGTTCTCCGTGATATGATAAGCACTTCCTGACCATCGGGTAATTATTCATTACATCGTTTCCATCATATTACCATTTGTTGAAATACACTGTTTTGTTAATTTTTAAAAAACAAATGACCAGTTTGTAGATGTTTTAGTTAATGTCAGCACTGTGGCTAATTCAGTATGTATAGCTTGTTCTGCAAAGTGGTCAGTGATCTGTCACAAGCTTACAGCTTGGTGTAGTTATACACAGTCTGTCTGACTTGTCCTGAACATCAATGTCAATTTTCTTCAAGACAAAATTCATGTAGATATTGGCTGGGTAGTTTTATTTTTAGTAATGGTGACTTGTAAATCAGCATTATCAGGAATGTCACTGAGCAAAACGGGTCACAGTTTATACATGACAATACATATTGTCAACATGATACATGTAGTAATTCTTGTTGTGTTATGTAACTTTAGGTCCTAAGGAAAAAACTCAGTGAGGGAAATATCCCTTACCCATTTAGGTTAGACAAAAATTATGTAGTAAATCTTCAACGTGAAAAATATATATACCCTAACTTTTGCATGGTACTTTGTCATACCTCCACATGCAGCTTGCACTTTTGTCTACAATATTCTCAGCTACCATTTTTTTTTAGCTGTAGTGGCTGAAAGTGAGGTCATAACATTGTCTTACCTCTAGAGAAGTGGGTAATACCAGTGGGGGAAAAGTTTTCTGTTCTGTTTGAAACAAAATCCGATTTATTTTATTTAGACATGTTAAATGCAAAGTAGTACAGCAGAAATGTACGGTATATGAACAGCTTAAATGTCTCTGTGTCAGTTTTATAGAGTTAGTCCTCCAACTTCAGTTCGGAGGCGAATCATGGACACATTTTCCCGAAATGAGCATGTGTAACCTATAATGAGGACTAAGTTTTAAAAGTTTTTGTTAGTAATACTTTTATATGAAGTTATGAATCTGACTAATTTCAGGTTTCAGGGCTGTGGGTAGTGGCCCACCTGGGTTGATACTCTGCACGTAAATGTCTGGGATAGGATGTTTTCTGCAGAAAGTGGTTTAAATTTCTTTTCTCTCTAAAAGAAAATCTGAAGAAATGAACATTAACCCTGTATTTTCTGAAAAGCTAACACTTGTCCTTAGATGCTAAAATTTAACCACTTCTCCCCGCTGGAGCAGAAGTTGTGTAGGATTTGCTAAGCGTATCTCCACTTGTACCTGTAGAAACGAATTAAAAAAAAAAACGATACAAATTTGTATTATTATTGTTGCAGAGACAGCACATTTAATCAGATTTCACCAGACAAGAAACAGATCAATGTTCAGACCTGTTTTGAAACACAGCATTAGAATATTTAATGTTGTAAATTCACCTTGCATATAACAAAACTGTAATACATAATTATGCATTGCTATATTAAGGGTCATACATGTATGTATGTGTTTCAGAATAGGTGATCAAAATAACTTGCTTCGCCCATCTATATACCTCCTGAAACAGTTCTATTCAAATAAATGCAGTATTACACTCACCTGTGTAAATGAAATTAGGAAATACAAGCGCAAGGGGGGAACTTTGCGTCAAAAAAGTAAGATGAGAGTCGCGGTGGGGTGTAGACAGGGTTGGGGTTGTAATGGTTGGGGATAACCCATGATAAATTCCCAAAAAGTAGTCCAGTTAAGGCACTCACAACTTGACCTTATTACAATAAAGGTGATCGGGCAAAATTGGGTTTTTGATTTTTTTCTTTAAATTTATGTAGTAAATTTGTCAAATCCAAGATCAGATAGATATATCCCCTACTATACTTTTATGTGTTACCATCCCAAGCCTGTAATTGCAGTTTGCACCTTTCTCTACAATATTTAAAATATCAACCTTTCATCACCACCATTTGTTTGGAAGTGAAGGCATGACCTCTTCTTACCTTGGTAACCTTTATGTGGTGGGCAATAATACTAAGCAGAAGTTTTTTTAGTTCCATCCAAAACAAATAAAGTTCTGATATGGTTTAGTTGGATGCAAAAGAGCAGTGCAGAAATTCATAGTGTTTCTTTGTGGCACTTTTATCTTTTTTTTTTTCATTGCTCGTTTACCCTCGAGATTTCGGAAGAAAATATTTGACCCAATTGCCCGAATTGCGCAGGTTTAACCTACAAGGTGTACTGAAGGCATACTTGAGGCACATCTGAGGTGTACCATTGAGGTGTAGCATATCCTATGGTGTGTCTGAGGTAAACGTGTACATGGTGGTGTAGGTCTACATGTATGTGAGGTGTACTGAAGGTGTATTTTGGGTATTGTGGTTGGTAAAAAAATGCTGCCTGGGGTGTAACAGAGGTACAGGTGGAGGTATAGCTCAGGTATATGCTATTGAAAAGGTGGGTGTACCTGAATGTAACATTTAACCCACTGTTTTCACGTTGAATTTGGCAGAAAACAATCTCAAAGCACTAAGCTAACGGCTGTATAAATGATAGATAATTTCAGCTGTAAATCTGTAGATGAATGCAGTTCTTTGTGTACAGTATCTGTAATTCGCAGCTAAATTACAACAACCACAGCAATTTACATTTACATGGCTTACCAGGTGCTTGAACAAAAATTAGTGTTACTCTTTTTCTGTTGACTTCAGATGTTCGTGTGTGCTCACACTTTATAAAATTCAGCCCCAGGAAGTATCAGTCAGTGCATTTTTGGGGGTTTTTTTTCCCACAGCCTAGAATATGCACACATTTTGGGGCAGCCATCTTTGAATAATCAGGGGCAAATATACATGTATAACGTGCCCTGCGGTTGGACAATATTTTGCACACCCTATGTTTAATATTTTAACATGTTTTTTTTTTGGCCAAAAAAAAAAAAAAAGACATTTGTAGTGATCATTTTGTTTGAAGTAAAATGGCTGAATCCGATCTCTTATTTTAAGATTTTTTAAAAAAAATTGTGAGATGAACCTTAGGTATGTCGTCTAACATGTCTAAGTGTTGAGTTTTTTTCAAAGTTGCTAAGGTGTATTTGAGCCAGCATTATGGTGGGGGAAAACCAGGTGCAGCCTGGGGAAAACACACGGTCATCCTCAGGGTGCTGCAAGACCTTCCCACGTAGGGGCGGAGAAGAGGCCAGCATGAGCTGAACTTGAACTCGCAGCTACTACGTTAGTCAGAGGCTCCTGCATCATTACGCAGCGCTAGCGCGCAAACCAACTGTACACCTCCGATAACATAGATGGGGTGTACATCTCCACTATACCTCACACTGAGGTGTACGTGAGATGCACACCCCATATACACCTCATTTTTACCTTACACTGAGGTGTTCACCTCATGTCTATGAAGGATATAACCTGTCAGTTCAAGTTATCTCTTTGAGTATAAGCCAACAGACCCTCCTGGAGAGTGCCATGCTTCAACAGGTGTTTTTTTTCTAGTTTAGATAGAATGCAAACAAAAAATTTCTTCCATTGACCTATCCTGAAAGGTATGGCTAATCATACGTCCAACAAGACATGTTTGGTTAGCCTGCCAGTCTGGCGTTATGATCCAGGAGCCTCTTACAAATGCTGGCTCCCTCTCCAGCCGTAAATTAATGAAGGTCTGGTAGAAAACTGCGGATAGTCATGTATTCTCCCAGACTTTGCCCTGTTTCTTCCCACCATAATGTTCTCAGCTGTGGTATAGGTATGTGCGGCCTTAACACTAGTCAATCATTTTTTCCTGTATGTTTGGCTATTTTTTCTTTTTAATTTGTTTATTGAAACTTTGCCTTTACTGACACATTATCATTACAGGTACCTAGCCATAGCTGGAGTAAATACATGAACAGTGTAGCACATTAGAGTAAAAACATGTCGATTGTTTACAACATTCAACAATTTGATATGTTTATCCACTGTCTGCACTCAGTATAATCAGTTGTTTTTTGAAATATGTCTTTTCCTCAATATATCCACCCCATTACAATGTAAATATCTCATGTGTTTACCATAATAAACACATATCTTAGTTACTAGACATATTTCTTTTATGAATAAAAACCAATACGTGTTGCAAAAGTGTGAAAGAAATGTGTTTAAAAACTCTTTTTATGTATGTAATCATTATAAGGAAGGATGCTAACCATTTATATTATAAATTATAAATATTTCCTTTAAGTGAGATTTCGTTGTAAAGTACTGTGAGGTTAGATGATATGCATAACTGCACATTGTAATCTCTGCCTAGGTAGATCCTATCCTGTAAGTATTACACCGTTTCTGGTGATTATAAATGATGACATTGTGATAATTTCGCCCAGTGCACATCATATGTTTTAGCTGTAATATATGCTTGTATTAATACATGTATATACGTTGATTACATGTATGCTGTGTGTCGGTTGTTTAAGGATTTTGTTCAGGATATAGACTTGGATGTGCTTAGTCCGGTGAACTGATAGGTGTATATTTGTTACACCGTTATCTTTGGTGTTGATTTTCAAAGTTTGATGTAAACAATCCTGTCCACAATTTTTCAGTGATGAATCTTATCACTTTTGTTGTACATGTATTAACGTGGATTCTGTTTTATTTCTTACATGTATGAATAACGACAACATGAGCTGTCTCCTTCTTATGTTTAATTAACTTCACATGTTAATGGCCATGTTTGACTTTGCGTGCTGTGAAGAATGGGACGATTGTTTCATTTTAACTTTAACCTCCAAGACGTCTCCAACTTAATGTGCACATCAAACCGTGTATTGAAAGGTCTTCTGTTGTCATCTGTGACTTTGTCATTGTGTGTTTGAATCCGTGGTTCCCATAGATGTATTTTAAAACTAGCAACAGTGTTTATGAAGGACATATTCGACTCAGTATCAGTTGTCAAATCATCTTTGAATTCTGAAACTTATCGTTGTACGGGATATATTTTAGGCAGAAAAAGTGGTTTCGTCACCATTATTTTAGCGATGACAACCTCTGGTCATGATGAGGTGTTGTACAGAAGCGCGCTGTGACATTTCATCTGCTTACTGTTATTATTGTATTCATGTATGGCTCGGTGACATTTGCCATTCGCTATTCAGTATTTCTGTGCTCTTCTAAAAAATACGGTAAATAAACATGTGATTGTGTATTAAGTACTTGTCGTTTGAATGCTTGAGTTGTAGTTTCATTGAAATGTAGTAATACACTCTTAAATCGTACACCATATCCAAAGATTTACTGATACCAATTTCACATTCAACACGTTCAAGTTTAACTTATATGATTCCTGGAGGGATTTGTTCACTATTATTGAATTGTATTACCAAGATCCAAAGGATTTTAACTTAACTGCTCACAGACCCCCATTAGTTTTCCATAAGTCCCAAACATTCCGTGGCCAATACGTTTTGGTACATACCTGGACCAGCCTGTGAGAAAGAAGCCATAAAAATCTTGACATAGGTTGACTGTCAAAATCTGGACTTTTCTATGCCTGCAACTGGGGGGGGTGCCTAGCAACGCCAACGTCACTCGCAGCCTCATCACCACCTGTCTCCTTGTGTCCTCTCGCCCAGAATTTCAAACTTTCATCATTAAAACTTATATCTGCTCAAAGCTTAGACAATTTCCATCATTTTGATACCAAGCATGCACCTGTACACCAAAAACGGCAGGCTGGCAGCAAAAAAAGACTTTACGCCCTAAAATACACAGAACTATGATTGTCCCTACCGAAAAACGGAAGTTGTAATGGGTGTCTGTGTCCAACTCGAGATAAATGTGAATTGACTCAAGGGAGATAACTGTGATTGTACTGAGGAGAGCAGACGGATTGCTCTTTTCCAGTGCATCAAAAACAAAAACACATGACCATTCATGGGTATGGAACAGCATTGTAGTCTTTGGCGATATTCCAGAATCCGCTCCCAGTCCTATTTCAATCGACTTGAAACTGCTCTGGAACCCATGTTAAGTCGCAGATGTGACAACGAGTTGGATGATACACACGGATTTTGCAGAACTGTGTGTAACTGCCGAGGTTCATAATACTTTAACACGTTGACATGATTTTCTTTTTTTCGCAGCGATGAAATCTCGATGATGAGCACTGGAAACAGCTACCCAGCTTTTGGTCATTTCAGTAATCATCCTCTCTATTTAATCCTTTCCCTTAAGTAAAATCAGTTCAATTTCTGGTACAAACATTCCCTGATGAGTATTTTCTGAGGTATGCTGACTTTTCCTCTTTTTTCTGATTCCTGCTCTGCATAATTCCTGATGTGAATTTTCTCAGATGTAAAGAGTTTTCTCTGTCGTATTCCTGGTCCTCATATTGCCGAACGTGTATCTTCTCCGGGTGTCGTTTTGTATACCAACGGGTCCGTATGTTACCTGACGTGTATCGTCTCAGGTGTGGTTGCTTTCATCTTTGTCCGATTACTGCTCAAAATATCAGCTGAATTGTATCTTTTCAGGTGTGGAGCTCGGTTTCCTACCACCGTAGTGCTGGCAGTAGCAGTGAATTATTCTTGAGGACGGAGTAAAAACTAATGAAATAAATAAATAGATAAATCTCAGGTGCGGAGGATTTTCTCTTTGTATGATACCTGATACAAAAATTACAGGAAATTTATCTTCTCAGGTGCAGTGGGTTTCCTCTTCGATACCTGGTCCAGATGTTGGAGGACGTGCATCTTCTCAGGTGTGGTGGGTTTCCTCTTTGATACCTGGTCCGTATATTAACTAATGCCCACACACACGCAATCTATATTCCCTGGGTGTACTGGGTTTCCATCTGTTGCCCTATGCGTATGTTTAAAGGTGTACCGAGTTTCCTCTCTTTCCGATACCTGGTCCACAAACATATTTTTAAACCAGTTTAAAAAGACCTAATCCTTGATTAACACTTAAAACGCACATTATCTTTAAAATGTATAATTTAGAAAATGTAATAACGAACTCTTTTATAGGCTAATACTCCTCATCGTCAGAAATGCTGTGAAATAATTTTAATACAGAGTCGACTGTGTAAAGTCATTGCCTAACATATCCACACAGTCAGCCAAGGTATATCTGAAGCCGTGTTAAGCATCACATCCTATTCACTCAACACAGCCTACTTACCTGAGCATCACATCCAACACACTCAACACAGCCTACTTACCTTAGCATCACATCCAATACACTCAACACAGCATACTTACCTGAGCATCACATCCAATACACTCAACACAACGTCCCTACCTGGGTATCTCATCCAACACACTCAACACAACGTCCCTACCTGGGCATCTCATCCAACACAACACAACGTCCTTACCTGAGCATCACATCCAACACAACACAACGTCCTTACCTGGGTATCACACCTAACCCACTCAACACAGCGTCCATACCTGTGCATCACACCAAACCCACTCAACACAGCGTCCATACCTGTGCATCACACATAACCCACTCAACACAACGTCCCTACCTGGGCATCTCATCCAACACAACACAACGTCCTTACCTGGGCATCACATCCAACACAACACAACGTCCTTACCTGGGTATCACACATAACCCACTCAACACAGCGTCCATACCTGTGCATCACACCTAACCCACTCAACACAGCGTCCATACCTGTGCATCACACATAACCCACTCAACACAGCGTCCCTACCTGTGCATCACATCCACAACACCACAAAGTTCTTACCTGAGCATCACATCAAACACTCAATACAATGTCCTTACCTGGGCATCACACCAACACACTAAACACAACATACTTACCTTGGCATCGCTTCAACCGTAACACGTCCTTACCTGGGCATTACACCCAAGACACTCAACACAATGTCCTCTATACCTGGGCATCACATCAAACAGTCATCGCAACGTCTATACCTGATTTATTTATTTATTTAAATGGTGTTTTACCCCGTACTCAAGAATATTTCACCTATAAGACGGCGACCAGCATTGTGATAAGAGGAAACCGGGCAGAGCCCGTGGAAACGCACGACCATCCGCAGGCTGCTGATAGACCTTCCCATGTACGGCCGGGGAGGAAACCAGCATGACCTGGACTTGAACTCGCATCACACCCAACATACTCAACACAGCGTACTTACCTTGGCATCACATTCTACACAACACAACCTCCTTACCTGAGCATCGCATCTAACACACTCAACACAACCCTCTAATATAACATTGTCAAATTTTCTGTTGTTTTTTTTTCATCAATGGATTTTTAAATTGATCATTCGCTATTGCCTGAGGGCAGCAAGGCTAGTCAGTACATATTATTGCCCTATGTGGGTGGCCCGAGGAATAGTATGACAAGGCCACGAGCATACATATAACTCTGACATGTGTCGGAAGGATGGAAGATGACGAGAGAAAACGAAGAGGTGAGATATGCTCCTCCAAGACAGCCACTGCCGCGACCATGTCTCCATCCCATCAGTGTATATATCTTTTTAATTAGCTCCCAAACGCACATACACCTTCAGAAAGAATGTTTAAATAAACAGATAGAAAAAAACAGATTCAAGATACATCACATTAAATATAAAATGTGGAGGGGGGGGGGGGCGAAGTAACTTATTTCTTTATTCGATTGGTGTTTGAGGACGTATTCAACAATATTTCACTTATATGACCATGTCCAGCATTATGGTGGCAGGAAACTGGGCTAAGCCCGGGGTAAACCAACGACCATCCGCAGGTTGTTGCAAGCCTTCCCACGAACGACAGGAGAAGAGGACGAAGTGGTAATGACTTCAAAATAAGGTATAAACAATAAGGTATTACGTAAACGTGTGTGTGTGTGTGTGTGTGTGTGTGTGTGTGTGTGTGTGTGTGTGTGTGTGTGTGTGTGTGTGTGTGTGTGTGTGTGTGTGTTCGTGTGTGTGTTCGTGTGTGTGCATGCGTGTACGTGTGCTTGTAGAGACTCTAACCTCAGCCTATGTGTCCACCTGTCTCACTGTCATTAGAACGTGAGAATATTTCCTTTAGACGAAAAAGGATTTACGTCCATGCATTTTAATTCTGTTGATCTTGTCACTAGATATACAGGGTGACGCTGAAGGTTTTGCTGAGGGTCTTTTGTTGCGGGTAACGTGTCTGGGCTGCATACATAGCCAGAACAGCTAACCTTTATTATATGCAGTCAAATCTCCTCCAGGATTTGCCAAATTCTTATATGGGTGTTACGTCTCCTTCTTAACCACTGCAGTCCACACCCTAGGTCAAATTATCATATTAAGTCAGGTCTCATGCCATGCATGTCGGACACCAACCAATCTGGGGATAGAAGGTGTGGCCGGCCGGCCTCCGAACTTTTATCTGGCAGAAATACTGGAGAGGTTGTCTGCTGCTGTAAAGGTTGAGGATAAGATCCCATGTTGTTCTCTGTGCGAGAAGGTTAATCAGATTGACCCATACACCTGATTACAACATTATACTGCCTGGTGGACTGGAGGAAACTGAGTAACTGAACACGTAAAGCACTTAGGTTGTTACAGATTTTACATGATCACTTCCACACAAAAGACTATGCGACTTTTTCGTTGTTAACAGTATTAATAAGCGGTTAAACAACAAACAATGGTATTCATCTTGTATTCGCTGTGAGGTTTTTCTACATGTATGTCTGATGTTTGTGTTTACAATGGGATTGTTGTATATACATCTAATATAATTAAAGACGTACAACATTGAGAGTAAAATCAGAACAGCGACGACAATATGATAGCTGGCAAATAGTCACACATATCTGGTGAAATACGGCCTCCTCTCAGTTTACCTCAGTCAGGGTTTTTTTCTAGCTGTTCATATAAATGCATAAACAGTAGCACTTTATACGCCCCCCGAGTAACACACCCTAACTAGAATTAGGTAAAAAGATGATGTTAAATGCAATATCTAAGCCGTCATTGATCTAGAATTACCTAAGGTGCTGTGATAGTCACATAAGAAATACTTTCTGAGCTTTTCGTTGGTGTCCTGCCTGTTTGATTCATTTTCACCCAATAGCAAACTTGTACAATTTTCAAAGGACCCAGTTTTCGTTATCACCCTGAATTCTGCCTAGACTTTGTGCAACTGCAGTTTTATTTTCAACCCAATCGCATCAGTCGTTCTGGAGACGAAAATTTGTTTAGGTTGACAGAAAGCCTAATGTGACGACCAAGTCACGTAATCAAATGTTACCTAAGGCCAAAAAGCACAACTTTAGATACTTTTCGAAAACATACTGAAGTTTCAGGAATGTACCACTAGCCGTCTGCTCATAAAATGCATCACAAAATTGCTCAGAGTAATAAAAATCCGATAAGATACAATTGGGGTTCAAGCCTAGTGATTCCAGCCTGGATGGCTTGAACCTCTAATAATCCGTACGATAGTAATGCTTTTTGCAAGCCTTTAGCTTGGGAGCCTAAAACAACACTGCCCTGATGTTTAGTGTTATATATTAGACATTACTGGTCTAGAATTAACTGTCTGTCAAAAACCGAATCATAAGACGATATGTATCTGATTTCTTATGTTTACGTAGATCAGATATTTATTTAGAAGGGGCTATGGAGGAAACGCTGGAAAACACACATGTCCTCTTCTTTGACGTCAGCTTCCAAAATATATTACTGCACACGAATATTAAAACGTCTATCTACATATATTAACACAACACAGCCGTAGACAAGACTTGTTGGATGTGACTTAAGCTGTGTAGCACATTGACCGTATGCTGTATTCATCACATTTAGACAGGATTTCCTGGCAGAACCTCATCATAGACCGATATCAATTCAATAAAATTGATCGCTCAGTACAGTGCTAGACTGTGCTGTATACGACCTTAATTAAACGTCGTTGAGGGAATTGTCCTTGCGATTGTTGACCCCGAACGTCCGTCTTTGTTGACGGCTGGTATACGACACATAGATTTGCATATCTAGCTTTAAGCATTTTAATATGGAGTATAGAAGATAATTCGCTGTCAAGTATAACCCATAAAATCTATTTTCCCAAAGAAGTTTACTGGTTTACTGAGTCGAAAGGAAGTTTCCGAGTACAACCAAAATACATACCGATGGTTTTAGATCTTGAAAATCTTAAAACATTTGCAGCTGCTTAATCCTTGGCTTCATCCTTGACATTAACAAAAATGGTAGCACATGTTTGGACCAGATAAAATCTACTTGAACACTGTGCGGGCAAACTGAGACCGAGTGTAAAACACAAGGTTTATTAAATGTCAATAAGTGCTTATTAAGTTTGCTGTTACTGTTTTTTGATTTGTGAATCACTTGACATTAACAACCCCGTGAAATTTCAGCTCGGAGCCTATCTGCCACAGCCGATTGGTCGAACTGGGCCGATTCCAACTCCCGCCTCTATCTAAGTAAGAGCCATGTGCAATGTTGGGCTTGAAAATCTCGCAAGACCAACACGCCCTCCGTCACTGGGATCCCGCCCTCTTCCATTAAGGGTCGCAACCCAGCGAACAGTTACTCCGTGATCAACAGGTACTCCACAGCCCGAGGAGATATGGGTCTATTATATTCAAAGGGGTCACATAGGGGAGCTTTAGGTTAGTCGCCTGTTACGACAATGTTACCCAAGGGTCTGATTTCACTCTGGAGGCCCCACGAGGGTAATGCCGCTAGAATAGATGAACAATTTTTGTAGCTATAGCCCAATATCCTTATACTGTTTGCTGAAAATCCATCCTACATTTCTCAACTCTATTTTCAATGTATTCTGTTTGGAGCCAAAAGTGATAACACTTACATATGTTCTGAACCCGTCTCTTAAGGTAATTTTGTGGGAAATTGATTGATTGTTAAAATATAACATTGGCATATAAAGTTGAAGGAGATGTCAGAAATGTATAAATGTGTACAAACATTCTGAGAGATTTACCTCCCCTGCACAGATCACGTGCATATCTCAGAACTAAATATTTTCTATTTCAGTCTGCACAGTTTCATCAAGTTGTGAAAAACGGTGGTACTTGCGTCAAAACGTAAGTTCTGAAAGGCGAAGTGTGTGTATTTTGTTTTTGTCCGTTTTCGGAGTTGTCTTTATTTGAAGGTGTTACCGACTGTCAGACACTGTCTAGTTGGTCTGGTTGTCCGCACATCGACTCAAGGTAGACAAACCACTAAGGGCGTGTCCTTACATAGACTCTACCCTCAGGCTGTGGGTGAACCTCTAACACTGTCGATACGCCGGCAGGATATTTCGTTCCGGCGGAAAATCAAGGATTTGATTGAGGTTTATACTGTTTAATTATGTCGATTATATGATAGAAAAACTATGAGCTGCCCATACGTCAAAACTAAGGATTGTTTATACATAAATGGTACTAAAAGTAAATCGAATCTTAAAATTATGTACGGATTTGCACACATTATCTTCAGCCTTACTATACGGTATATAGGTTACGAACCCGTAACGCTGTATATTTTACAATTTTAAGACCCTTATGTAGGTGTACCCATGAGCTGAAAGGCTACTTGTATCTCCACACTCTTCACACTGACAGCTCCAACTAATCTATAAGGCCTACATGTACGTATACAGCCGTCCCGATTGGCTAACCTCTCATACCCTTAATTATCCGTGATCACTGGGCGACTCTCTAATGTCTGCTGACCTACTTTTACAGTCTACTTAACGTTACATATCTCCTATTTAAGCTCTTGGGGTGTGTTTAAATTGTCCCTGTTACATGCATTTGTTTCTGCATTCTGTGGGCAGGATTTGGTATATACGTGTAGCGATAACCATAAATGTTGTGAATGTAAAAATTGTCGATGGTAAAGTAATGCTGCAGACGAGATCGAGGCTTATTTGTTGTTCAAGATCTGAAGGGTAGTGCTGTAATTCAGAGTAGAACACTTTTATATGTACATTTTTTCTTCTCTTTTGTGTATCTTGAAGTTTCTGATGAATTTGTCAACACTTTTGATATAGAAATGTCAATTGGGAGTATTTGAACTAAATCACAGGGCAGGCTTCGATGTACACCTGCAGTCTTTGGCAATGAGTGATTTTATGATTAATTTTCAGAGTTCTCATTTGTAAGTGGTGGGAAAAGGTATTGCCTCCTGTGCTCTAATTATAGTGGCAAAATACTGGATAGCCAAACTGTTGTCAAGCTGCACTGCATCTTACCCGGAGATACTTGTGAAAAAAAAAAAAAAAAGAAACGGTTACAGACTTGGTTACAGAGGATCAAAATCGCCCGGTCCAATGCATCACATTAACCTCAAGGCTGTGTGACTTGTAACTTGCAAACAATGTGTCTACAGCATTATCGGTCCCTACCAAAATTCATCTGGGAGCCCCACAGAAATTATCTATGTCTTTTCGACCATTTCATTTGCTTGTAAATTGCTGCTATTTAGGCATTTACATTAACAGTTAGAGCAAAGCCTAGACTGAGGTAAATTGACAAGAGACTGTATTTCACCGGTTACACTTCCGAGCTATCATACTGTCGTTGCTGCTCTTCCTTTTTTCACTCGCTACGCTGTACGTCTTTAAGTACTTTAATTCCTTTCTTTAATGTAAAATGTCATAATTTCGAGTGTACAGAAACAAAATGTACTGAGTTACACAGCCAAAACACAGTGTAAATGACGTAACACAGCCAAAACACACTGTAAATGACGTTACATAGACAAAACACAGTGTAAAAGACGTTACACAGAAAAAAAACACAGTGTAAATGACGTTACACAGCCAAAACAAGTGAAGACTGACAGCATCATAACCCGTTCAGTGCATGTACAGACCACAAGTGTTGACGAATAGGCAGGCACGGTACAGTCAGTTAAACACACAGAGACTCTCAATCCTTTGTTACCCTGTTCAAACCAGAAGTAATTTAAGACAATGATGAAAAAAAAATAACCAGATATTACACAGGTTTCCCTAAATTTGCAAGTTTCACATTATTTTCTATGACTCATGGATTTACTATGCCAGAGTGTTTTGTGCAAAGACCACAAGTTCGAATTGTTATTGATGTAACAGAATTCTTTTGTGAAATGCCGGGAAACCTGGAAGCACAGTATGTCACATGGAGCCAATACAAACACCACAACACTTATAAGGTCTTAATAGGTGTTTCACCAAGCGTACTGGTTACATTTGTGTCTAGGTTTTGGGGAGGCCGTGCTTCAGATAGGCATTTTGTACAGAAAGCCAGTGGCTTATTTTTACCACATTTAGAAGGCAGTGACGTCATTCTGGCACACAAAGGATTTAGAGTGGGAGATCTCCTTCCACCTGATATTGGTTTCAATTTGTCATCCGGTTGTCAGATGAGCTCCGAGTAGTTTTCCTGAGCTCAACAGGTTGCCCAGAGGAACTTTGTGGAGATGAAATGGGACAAAGCAAAAACTTCAACATTTTACAATCTGTGTAACCAGTGAGTGAAGTTCATAGTTTGAACAAATGACTAGGATTTGTTACACTCTGACAAATCTGTATGCTCTATTGTTAAACTGAGAATAATCGCAGTGTCATCAAACAATATCATCAATCACATGGATAAGTACTGTAATGTCAGACTCAGCACTTAATTTTTCAATAAGTAACAGGTCACAAGGTTAAATATCATTTTGATCAATTTTGTCTTTGGCCTTATGTTGGTATATGTGGCAAAGGGCTGGGATCTAGTGCTTAGAGGTGTTTGTCATTCAATGGGTAGGACGGGTTTCAAACCCTTACTGCGACAAGGAATATGTGGCCCCCTTCTTCCCACGGCAGGTGGGGCCTTAGTGACCGATAGCGATCAACGACGCTGTGGTCATCTTCGCAGTCTAATGCCCTCTTAAGACCATGTGCTTATCTAAGTAAGATCCGAAGTGGTGTGTCGGGCTTAAGACTCATGCAGGACCAACCTGTTCTCAGCCACTGTGATCCCGGTCTCTTTAATTAAGGGTCGCAATCAAGGGCTAACATCTACTCTCCTATGGGCTCTAACACATACCCAAGAGATCTGGGACTATTATATTCATCGGGGACAAACGGCAGAGCTCTAGGTCAGCTGACCTAGAGTGCTGTGTTCTTATTCTTTTCTCTCAGGAGACCCCATTGGGATAATGTCGCTTGAATGCAATGGGTAACTGTTTGGTTATAGGCTTATCTCATTATACTGGTTTCAGAAAAATCCATTCGACATTTCTCAACTATACTTCCAATGTGTTCTGCTTGGAACTAAACGTGATAATAAATATAAATGATTAGAACCCGTCTACTGGAGTAATTTTTTGGGGAAACTGACTGTTTATTGAAATGTGACATTCACAAAAAGTTGTACAAACCATTGTTGAGATGTCAAAGAGTGAAAATGTGTACAAACATATTCAGAGATTTGGCTCCCCTGCAAAATTCACAAGCATTTCTCAGAATTAAGTATTTCCTATTTTATACAATTTTGCTGTAAAGATGTTCAAAGCAATAGCTGGCCTCTTTTGTTTCTTTGTACAGACTCTAACCTCAGTGGGCCTCCGTGGCTCAGTCGGTTAGCGCGCTAGCGCAGCGCAATGACCCAGGAGCCTCTCACCAATGCGGTCGCTGTGAGTTCAAGTCCAGCTCATGCTGGCTTCCTCTCCGGCCGTAAGTGGGAAGGTCTGCCAGCAACCTGCGGATGGTCGTGGGTTTCCCCCGGACTGTGCCCGGTTTCCACCCACCATAATGCTGGCCGCCGTCGTATAAGTGAAATATTCTTGAGTGCGGCGTAAAACACCAATCAAAAAAAAAAAAAAAAAAAAATAAATCTAACCTCAGCTTGTGCACAAACCTCTAACATTGCCGACTGGATTATGCGTAGGTTTATACTGTTTAACTGTGTCGATGTTGTCACGAAATATCACACAGGGTGATGAGATGTTATTATTGTAAGGTTCTCAAGCTATACGGTCAGCCAGCAACATGCGGATGGTCGTGGGTTTCATACGGGCCCCGGTATCCTCACACCATATTAATGGTTGCCGTACGATAAATGAAATATTCTTGACTTCTGTCTTAAACACCAATCAAAAAACATATATTTTTAGAGGTAAATTGTTATGAACGTTCATTTGTGAGCCATCCGACCAAATGCAGCTCAAACCGTACACTGTAAATCAAGGCCATTGCTAAACACTTAAGATTATGTGCACATTCTTGAGTTCTTGAGGTCGGCAAACACAACTCTCTTGTTCATAACGTCAAAGCTAAGGAATTTGTGTATACGCAAATGGTGTTAAAAGTAATTATTGCCTTCAGCCTTTTCTCCATTGTACATAGGTGTGGCTACGTCCCAGGAAGTCTGTCTCCTGTACAATGTTAAAATGCAAATGTACAGACTAATATAAATGATCTGAACCCAACTGCTGAAGTAATTTTAAGAAAACTGGTATGTTTATTGAAATACGAAATGATGTCATGGAATATAAATAAATGTGCAACGCATATTCATGGATTTATCTCCCCTGATCAGATGACATATTTCTCAGAACTAAGTATATTCTATTTCAGTCTGCGCAGTTTTGTCAAGTTGTGAAGCACAGTTAGATTTGCGTCGACAGGTAAGTGCTGTAAGACAAGGTACGTCTATTTTTTTTTTGAAATATTTTTATCAGGCGAGGAAGGGATTCTCGAACAGCATTTAATTGGTCTGGTCGTCCTCAAATGGACACGAAGTAGACGTATGACTTGGGGCGTGTCTATATGGACTCTACTCTTAGCCTGTGTGTGAACCTTTGACACTGTCAAAAGATTGTCAGAATATTTTCTTTTCAAGGAAAACGACTGATTTGGGTTCAGCTTCATACACTTTAATTATCCTGTGACTGTTTATGCAGTGCATTGGTACATTATTAATGTATTTTTCTAAAGCTTTGACCTTGAAAGGCATTCTTTAGGGTTTTGCTGAAGGTCGTTTGTTGCTGGTGACGTGTTGTCTTGGGTTGGGCCTTCATACATGTAAATAGCCAGAACAACCGGCCTGTATGGATCGCTGTTTACTTACTTACAATGTTCGCCTCTCTGCTCCAAATATGAAAACTGTAATAGTCAAAAATTGTTTAGTTAGCATATGGATGTTCTCACATTCCAAGCGAGGCAGCAACAAATACCATTTTTGAAGTCTTTGGTATGACGGGACTCGTGTTGATCTCTGGTCTCCCGACTTCTGGGCGGGCTCAGGCCTAAGGAATGTGTTACAGTATACAAGTAAATCGAATCTTAAACTTATGTACTGAATTGCACACAGGATATTCAGCGTTACTGAATTGAAAGGCTACATTGTTATGTTAACTCCCCACTCAGCAAGCATTAAAACCTCGCCCATTGATCACCAATAAATGTGGTCTATAACTTGTCACAGCTGAGCCAGTCAGGACAGCCATATACTGCATGTAGATCGGCTGATATATTAGCTCGAGCTGTTTGTGTGAATATAGAAGTGACGCTGACCTACTTCTAACGATTACCTGATGTTACATATCTCCAATCCAGGCTTTTTAGTTGTCTCTAAACTGTTCCTGTCATAACAGTGTGTTTAATCGGACATGTACATCACACTTCCACGTTGGATTGTGGTCAATATTTGCGGCTTAAATATTTTGTGTGATCAGTGTTGATTGCAGGGTATAGTAGCTCTGTCGTAGTCTGTACTGTGGTTCCTGACAATAACGTAATAAAATACTGGGAGCTGGGAGAATTTGATCTTAATTCATATTCGTTTTACTTTAAGTAGGAAATGTTTTCTCAACAAATAGGCCCAAACGAGGTTGTCCGCCCCAGTCTCAACAAATAGGCCCAAACGAGGTTGTCCGCCCCTGTCTCAACTTGACTTTCATCAGAAAAAATCATATTTTTCCATTGTCGACCATTCATCCAGTTCCACCTTTCCTTACACCATCTAACACACTTTTTCTTGTTCAATTCACGAACGTTCATTTCCTTTTTTCCAACTGAAATATTTTATTACCTTAGTGCAGTCAAACGCCGCATATCGGAATATCGTGGCTGTAAGTTAAAAACACGAGCCGCTTAATGGCTTTCGATATGGTAATGAAAACATCCTAAATGAAACAGAAATGTTTTATTTATATACATATATTATTTTATGATATAGGCCAGTGGCCCTTGAGTGACAGAAATCAAACAGACAACCACTTTGGGCCATTACCCTCCGCGTGTCACAAAGAAGCAATAATAAATCTTATCAAATATCAGAATCGTTCAATAACACACAATATTCAGACATAAAAATATTTGGTTAATGTGCAGGCTGACGATTTTAAATCAAGGTAATACCAAGTTTTGGGAGATTAGTCACTCTCAAAAGCTGGCACAACGAATGCATGTCGTTTGTAGGAGATACATGAGTTGGAAAATGTTATAAAGTAACTGAACCCCTCGGCCTACAAATGTACATCACATGAATCAAGTGTTTTCTTGAAGAAAAGGGATACTGTGTAATCAAACACCGCAGTACTTTATCATCATTTAAAGGGTGGTACCGTCCTGGAATTTTTATTTCCCGTTGAAATGCATGTAGTTGGAATTTCAGTTGAATTTTTGTCAACTATTTCTTTGTGTTTATTGCAGTACAAAATGCCAAGAAGAAAATATTCGAAAAAGGCACGTCAGGTGCAGGTATGTATATAGCCTTCAATTTTTAAATATTTCTTTTATTTTTAGAAAACTGCTATTATATTGATAATTCGAATAGAACTGAAAAAGCAGACATGGAAAGTGTGTTGGGTTATGTACAATTTTTATTAACTTGGTGCTACATGATCATTATACATTACCAGTTTCAGTTGACAAGATTAACACTTTGTTTTACTATATTCTATTTTTTTTTTTCAAAGGACTGCTTTGTAGAATGTATATTGTCCATTTTAGACATGTACACAGTACAGTGTTCAATGAGCACCGTCAGTTGTCAAACAAATACCCTCCAAAAAGTTTACAAACGAAAGAAATTAGCCATTTTCATTCTTGCTGTTGTCTAGAAATTAACATACACTGTTTTGGTCCTTTAACAAGATTGGCTTGGTATTATTTGGTGTTTAATATTTATACTTAGCCTGAGTTAATTGAAATCTGAAGATTGCAATGTATAATGGTACTTCCTCTAATAAGGTCTACAGGAGATATACTTGTTAACTATTTAATTTGATTAGTGATTTGCGTCACACTCAAGAATATTTCACTTATTAATATGGCAGTGGCCAGCATTATGGTGGCATTGTGGAGGTATAATAGAGGTACATCACAGGTATACACATGTGACCTGAGGTGAAGCTGCGATATACTTGAGGTGTATATGAGATATACTGCAGGTGTATTTGAAGTACTGCCAATTATGCAAATTAATATCTAGAGTAAACCTAAAGTACACCTCAGTTAGCTTAGGTAAGAAAACGGGATGTTTGAGGTGTACCTGAGTTATAACATAGGTATATGGTAGGTATATATACAGGTGTATCTGAGATATAACCGGCATATGCTGTAGACAAGGTGCACGTACCAGATTTAACGCAATGTGTTCACTTTTACAAATTCTGCACCACTAAGCACCAATCCATGCATAATTGAGTTGTTTTCCCACAGCTTAGAAAATGCACATTGTTAGGGTCAGCCATCTTGGAATAATTATGGGCTAGTATATTCATGCTTTCTGACTGGTCAATATTAGCATAGAAAATGGCAAGTAAGTATAGCGTCAAGCCAAAGCTTATATATATATATATATATATATATATATATATATATATATATATATATATATATATATATATATATATACCATTCGTAATGGTAAATAATGAACAGGTGGTGTCGATATTTTCGACCTTGAAAAGGCTTACGACACCTCATGGAGATAAGTTATTTCAAAAGGCATCTCTGACATGGGACTATATATATATATATATATATATATATATATATATATATATATATATAGTCCCATGTCAGAGATGCCTTTTGAAATAACTTATCTCCATGAGATATATATATATATATAGTCCCATGTCAGAGATGCCTTTTGAAATAACTTATCTCCATGAGGTGTCGTAAGCCTTTTCAAGGTCGAAAATATCGACACCACCTGTTCATTATTTATTATACCATTACGAATGGTAAAATTGAAAAAGCTTCAATTCGAGAAATTTTAGATCCAACTTCAACGAAACCACATTGAATATTAAACAGTAAATTGTTGGTTTCTGGATACCAAACAAGCCTATCGTTTACCATCCATTCCATAGTCTTACATTATATGTAACTATGGAGTGTTACTATGTTACTACGTCTAATATTATATTTAGCTATGTAAGACTTACATAATATGTTTGCATACTGGCGTGCCGACTGGCCAACCTCTTATACCCTCCATTATCCATGATCAGTGGGCGAGGCTCTAATGTCAGCATTAATGTCTGCTGAAATAACTGACGTTGACCTACTTCTAGTGTCTACCTGAAGTTACATATCTCCAATCCAGGCTTTTTGCGGTGTCTTTAAATCATCCCTGTTACAACACTGTATCTGGCCAGTGCGTCAGAGTGTATTCCAGGCGTGTGTCTCCATTATCATAAAGGTGATGAAAGCAAAAATTGCCAGATTTCCGACTAGGCAAAAGGGATTCCCTCTAAGGAAAGCGAGGCGAGCATATTCTTCTAATATAGGTATTACAACGCTTTTTGAATGAGAAATGAGCAATAGTGACAAAAAGTAACGTTATGAACTATATGGTTGGAATAATGGAACAGATACGGAATTCTATGTGGAGACTGTGCTGGAGGTTTGTTCTGGCTATTGTAGTCAGTATCAAGGAGATGAGGCAGACAGGTGAAAAGCTGATATGACAGTCCTTTAATGTTTACCTGCTATTTTCCCTTCGACTAGTCATATTTTCTTGAGATTTTAGAATATGGCGCAGAACAATCCCTTCTACTTTCGCAAATTTGGAAGCTGTCATTAATTTATAGACGAAAACATATAGTAGTGTGAATCAAATATTATGGTGATGAGTAAACTCCTCGTCATCAACAACAAGACGATTGCCGTGAAAAACAACTTAGAACTGAGATCGAGAAGTTTTCAGCTGATCAGCCTAGAAGTTGTTATCCATGCATTTGTAGTATGATTTACTGCCTTATAACTACCAGCTTCCAAATGCCATTTAAATATGTTAATGATTGGGTAAATCCTTGTGCGTCTGAGACGTCCTTCGCCTACAAACTTACATAACCTGAAACACCTGTTTCTTGAAAAAAGGACACTGTAACACCGCAATACTTTATCATCATTTAAAAGGTGGCTTTGTGACAGAAATTAAAGAAAAAAAACAGTTATATGGATGAACAAAAACAAATCAGTCTAAGTCTAAGTGTAAACCTAAATATTAAAAAGGTTTGAAAAGGAATATATCTTTTCTGGTTTGTCTGTGATTGATGACATTTTGTGATTAACTCATTCATTGAGTACAAAATTATATTGACTGATGGAAGCCTGTACTGGAGGAGACTGAGTTACTGAGTTCGTAAAGTCCTTAGCCTGTTACAGATATTACATGATCATTTCAAAAAAAAATTACTATGGGACTTTTTGTTTGTTACAATATTAATAAGCAGTAAAAAACAACAAATAATAGTATTCATCTTTTGTATATGTATATTGGATGTGTTTTGTGTTTACTACGGGCTTGTTGTACGTGTTTTACATCTGAAGTACTTTGCATCGTTTATCAGTTTGTTTCACGTCTAATGTGTTCTGTATGATTTTGTTGTTCATCTGATGTTTTCTGTAGATTTGCTTTACAGTTAATGCATTTTCCGTTGTTTATAGCATAATTGTGCATGTAATATAGTTTATGTTAGCAGCGGGTTTTTTGTTCCTTTGACATATTTTGCGTTACCCCATTTGTTGCTCATGTGATGAATTTTGTTTTAGTGGCGGGTCTGTTGTTCCTCTGATGTATTTTGTGTTAACAGCGGTTTTTATTGTTACTCTGATGTATTTTGTGTTAGCAGCGGGTTTGTTGTTACTCTGATGTATTTTGTGTTAACAGCGTTTTTATTGTTTATTTGATGTATTTTGTGTTAGCAGCGGTTTTTATTGTTAATCTGATGTATTTTGTGCTAACAGCGAGTCTGTTGTTCCTCTGATGTATTTTGTGTTAACAGCGGTTTTTATTGTTAATCTGATGTATTTTGTGCTATCAGCGGGTTTGTTGTTACTCTGATGTATTTTGTGTTAACAGCGGTTTTTGTTGTTAATCTGATGTAATTTGGGTTAGCAGCGGGTTTAGTGTTAATCTGATGTGTTTTGTGTTAGCAGTGGGTTTGTTGTTCCTCTAATGTATTTTGTGTTAGCAGCGGGTTTGTTGTTACTCTGATGTATTCTGTGTTAGCAGCGGGTTTATTGTTACGCTGATGTATTTTGTGTCAGCGGCGTATTTGTTGTTACTCTGATGCATTGTGTGTTCTCTGTGAATTTGTTCAGTTAACATACGATGACGTTAATGTTTCATATCAATTCTTTACTCATCTTATGAACTTTCTTTTTCAGTATCAGTTTGCTGTACATTTAATGCCGCTTGAATTCTGTGTACAACTGTTGTAGCTATAGACTAATGGCATTATACTAGTGTCAGAAAATCCGTCTTACGTTCCCATTAAAGTGTATTTTAATATTATTCTGTATGAAGGCAAATGTGATACCAACTATAAATGGCTCCCTGTCTTGCCACTCAATACTGGAAGAAGAGAGCAAAAAAACAGGGGTTGCTGGCCCAGTGCCAGTATAATGTGACTGCGTGGGGTGTCAAGTCTGGTGTCTTCGGCCGGACTCTTTGGTGGCATGAACACGGCCTGCCACAAGAAAACACGGTATATGTCCATACACATGTAATGACTTAAAGTTACAAGCGAAAAGTTACTATTGTAGGGATGTCATACAGTATAATAATGTAAAAGTTTATTGAGGGATTTTTTTTCCTTTCTCAGATCACGTGCATTTCTCAGAACTAAGTATTTTATATTTCAATCTGCACAGTTATGTGAAGGTGAGAATCACGGTGGGATTTGCGTCGACAGGTAAATTCTGTAAGATGAAGTACGTCTATTTTTAAAGCGGGATGTTTCGATTAGGTGAAAGAGTTTTCTTTCCTCGGTTGTCTCAGACAGTATTTAGTTCGTATGGTCGTCGTCAAATCGACACAAAGTAGACATACGACAGGGGCGTGTCCATATATAGACTCTAACCTCAGCCTTCGGGTGAGCCTCTAACACTGTCGATGCGCAGTCAGAATATTTCCATCTCACGGAAAATGACTAATTTTGGTTCACATTGTTAAATGGGTGGATCTTGTCACTACAGTGCGCTACGTTTTTAATGTGAGGTTCTGAAACTTTGACTTTGAAAGGTATTATGCAGAGCTATTTTGAAGGTCGATTGTTTGCGTGAGGTGTCGCCTATGACACATAAAGCCGGAAAAAAACATCCAGGGATTGCTGTTTGTTTACCTGTTTACTTGTTTACTTTGTTTATAATGCTATATGAAGTGACTATATGCAGTATTAACGTCACATAGAGCTGACAGTACAGCCTCGTCTACTGATTACTGATAATGGTGTAATGGTGTAACTTGACACAGCTTTGCCCTTCAGGACGGTCATATACCCACACGCAGGCCTGTTATAGGTTAGCCAAAGCTATCTGTGTGAAATTTTAACAAATATTAACTTACATCTAAAGCCTACAGCTTACGTATCTCCTGTCCAGGCTGATAGGTTGTCTTAATATTGTCCGGTTACCATGACAGAAGCCCTGTATGTCTAGATATGTACGTCTCATTTCTGGTGCGCAAAGTCAACACTTACGATTTAAACACTCTGTGATCAGTCTTGATCGAACGATATATCAGCACTACTGTAGTCTGTATTTCTGTGGTTCCTCACAATAACACAATAAAACACGGCAAGCTGGAAGAGTTTGACCTGTCGCAATTTTGTTGCATATCCATTTTAATACATGTAATTAAGACATATCAAATGCCAAGCTATAGTCCAGACGCTTGCCGATATTGTTGTACGGTGTCAAGTGTCCATCGCCACCACTGTAGCCCAGACGCTTGCTGTCATTGTCATAGCCAAGTCTCTTTAACTACCCCTGTACCCTGGAGGCCTGGCGCCATTGTCATATAAGGTCAAGTCTCCATCACTACCACTGTAGACCAGACGCTTGTCGCCCTTGTCATATAGCGTCATGTCTTCTTCACTACCTCTGTACTCCATACCCTTGGTGCCATTGTAAAATATGGTCAAGTCTCCTTTATTAGCACTGTAGCCTATACACTTGCCGACATTTGTCATATAGGGTCATGTCAACTTCACTACCTCTGTACTCTAGACGCTTGGCGCCATTCTCATATATTGTCAAGTCTCCTTCATTAGCACTGTAGCCCAGACGATTGCCGACATTGTCATGTAGGGTCATGTCAGCTTCACTACCTCTGTTGTCCAGAGCCTTGTCAGCATTGTCATATAAGGTCAGGTGTCCTTCACTACCATTGTAGCCCAGACGCTTGCCAACATTGTCATATAAGGTCAAGTCTCCTTCAGTACCAATGTAGCCCATACGCTAACTAACATTGTCATATAAAGTTAAGTCTCCTTCAGTACCAATGTAACCCAGACGCTTGCCGACATTGTCATATAAAGTCAAGCCTCCTTCAGTACAACTGTAGCCCAGAGGCTTGCCAACATTATCATATAAAATCAAGTCTCCCTCAGTACCTCTGTAGCCCAGACGCTTGCCAACATTATCATATAAGGTCAAGTCTCCTTCAGTACCACAGTAACCCAGGCGCTTGCCAACATTATCATATAAAGTTAAGTCTCCTTCAGTACCTCTGTAGCCCAGACGTTTATATATAAGGTCAAGTTTCCTTCATTACCACTGCAGTCCAGACGCTTGGCGCCCTTGTCATATATGTCCCCATTTTCATATAAGGTCAAATCTCCCTAATTCACACTAGAAATTTAGTCCAGACGCTTGTCGCCATTGTCATATAGGGTCATGCCTGCTCCATTACCACTGGAGTCCAGACGCTTGGTGCTCTTGTCATATAGGGTCAAGTCACCTCCACTATCGATGTAGTCTAGAGGCTTGTCGCCATTTTCATATAAGGTCAAGTTTACCTAATTTACGCTAGCAATGTAGTCCAGATGCTTGGCGCCATTGTCATATAGGGTCATGCCTGCTTAACTACCACTGTAGCCCAGATGTTTGACCCGATTATCTTATATCTGAAGTCCCAACATTTTTGTTTTCCAAGTGGGATGATCTTACCTTTAAATCACCAGGCTAACGTTTTCACACACCAATCTGCTATTCATGGATGGGGCCATATAAAGGTGTCATCACTGTCAAACACGCCTGGCTAAATGGGTTGACCAGATCTTTGTCAAAAAAGTATCTCGTGCATGATAAAAGCAATAATTGCCAAGTTTCTAGCTATGAAGAAGGGATTCTCTGGAGGGAAATATAGGCACACATGTTCTCCTAACATAGGTATTGTAACGCTTCTTGAGCAATGGCGACAAATTACTGACCCCATATGTTGTTGGAACAGGCCCTGAACTGCAGATGGAGACTGTGTACTCTGTTGAAATTATATATTTTCATTAATGGCAGGACCTTTATTGGTGTCAGTTTTAGTAATTTGCTGTTTTTATATTTTCTATTGCAGTCAAAAACCGAGCGTATAATGGCTGAAAGCAAGGAAAATCGCGAAGAGGTTCTTACATGCCCGATATGTGTGGACAAATTCCGGAAACCAGTAACGTTACCTTGTCAGCACAGTTTTTGCAGAGAGTGTATTGCTGTGTATGCTGACAGGTCTAAACCTGGACAGACAGATGAGGTCACCTGCAGCACGGGGAGTGAGGGTGTTGATCAACTGATCTCATGCCCTGTATGTCGGACACCAACCAGTCTGGGGAGAGAAGGTGTGGCTGGTCTGCCTCCCAACTTTCATCTGGCAGAAATAGTGGAGAGGTTCTCTGCTGCTGTTAAGGTTGAGGATGACATCCCGTGTTGTTCTCTGTGTGGGGAGGATAATCAGGCTAAAGCTGTCAAGTTTTGTACCAACTGTTCTTTACTGTATTGTAAAGACTGTCTGGCTTCTTTTCATCCCATGATGGGTGCTATGAAGCGTCACCAGCTGGTTTCGTCCCTGGAGTATCTCGCCCAGGAAACCACACAGCGACAGGTCAGCGGGGGTGATCAATCAACTCAGCAGCCGTCATGCCCCAGACACGGTCGGTCATTCGACTTGTACTGTGAACCGTGTCGAATGGTGATTTGTACGGGTTGTGTGGTTGAACATGCGGGACACGCTATGCGAGATGTACCATCTGCAGCTGAGAAAGACAAGGTAAGGCCCTAATGTATCTATGCGCTGAGACAGACCTTCGTGTACCAGCCGTCCACCAAAATGGACGTTCCGCGTCAATAGTCGCGCAAGACCAGATCCCAACAAGACGTTCAACAAAAACCACAAAAAAGAAATTATATACATTAAAAAATTAGAACGAAATCATGCACAAAGGAGCAGAGAACAGACGAATGAATTAAAAATCAGTATCCAAATCATTTACCATGCTAGTTAATAAATTGTCGATATTCAGAACGTGTCATGGTTTGGAACGATGAGCCAAACGTTTCTATAAAACAGTGAAGAACGGGATATTTTCTCCTGTACTGTAGTAAATCGTGTGAAAGTCGAATTGATAAAAGTGTTATCTTTAAATATCTGAGAATATATGATCACTCCAGATCGTTAATAAAATGTCATCATAATAACAAAAATGAGCAACAGGCAATTGACTACTGAGCTTAGTTCCTAATTACTTCATGCAGAAAATGGCTAGTCATTGACTACCTAAACGGCTATCACTTTAAACACATTTCCATGTTGAACTAGCTACAACAACTAGCAGTTGAGTATGGAACATGTAGCTGTGTTAGAAGTCTCCCCATACCGTAAGTCCAAATTCTAAGAACATCCAAACTTCAGGAACCTTGCAAACTCGGCGGTTGACATTGAGGTCGTTGACATTGAGTATATGTACCCAGATACATGTACTACTGTGTTGATCGTGGAGTCTAAGGCTGTGAATGAATGAATGAATGACTATAGCTTAACGCCACATCGGCAATTTTCAAGTCATATCGTGGCGAGAACAAGTTGAAAGCACAAGCCAGTTCGACTGAAAGAGAACATCAACAATAAAACCGAAATTGACGAACGTGTTGAAAAACCATTAAAAAAGAAAGAAAACTTAGTTAAAACTTGAAAAACGATAACCATATAGGGTTTATCTGTGAATATGAGCTATTGATCTAAATAAGGTATCTTAGTCTAAGGTTGTGAAGACACACTTGTATGTCGCGTCATGTATGCTCTCTCTCCTCTCCCACATTGCTGAGAGGTCGTCGTGTAAGGCCAGTGGTTTTCTCCTCGCTACGCATTGTTTCTGCTCCCATGTCGCTGACAGGCCGTCATGTAAGGTCAGTGGTTTTCTCCTGGCTATGCCTTGTTTCCTCACAACACTGAGATACCGTCATGTTAGACCAGTGGTTGTCTCCTCGCTATACCTTGTTTCCTCTGCCACATCGCTGACAGGCCGTCATGTAAGGCCAGTGGTTGTCTCCTCCCTATGCCTTGTTTCCCCCCTCACAGAACTGACAGGCCGTCAAGTCAGGACTATGGTTTTCTACTGGCAATGCCTTATTTCCTCTCTCACATCGCTGACAGGCCGTCATGTGAGGCCAGTGGTTGTCTCCTCGCTATACCTTGTTTCCTCACATCACTGAGATACCGTCATGTTAGACCAGTGGTTGTCTCCTCGCTATACCTTGTTTCCTCTGCCACATCGCTGACAGGCCGTCATGTAAGGCCAGTGGTTGTCTCCTCGCTATACCTTGTTTCCTCCCTCACAGAACTCACAGGCCGCCATGTAAGGCCAGTGGTTGTCTCCTCGTCATGCCTTATTTCCTCTCTCACATCGCTGACAGGCCGTCAAGTCAGGACTATGGTTTTCTCCAGGCTATGGCTTGTTTCCTCCCCTCACAGAACTGACAGGCCGTCAAGTCAGGACTATGGTTTTCTACTGGCAATGTCTTATTTCCTCTCCCACATCGCTGACAGGCCGTCATGTGAGGACTGTGGTTTTCTCCAGGCTATGGCTTGTTTCCTACCCCTCACAGAACTGACAGGCCGTCAAGTCAGGACTATGGTTTTCTACTGGCAATGTCTTATTTCCTCTCCCACATCGTTGACAGGCCGTCATGTGAATACTGTGGTTTTGCTCCTGGCAATGGCTTGTTTCCTATCCCCACATCGCTGACAGGCCGTCCACTAAGGCCAGTCGTTTCTCCTGGTTATGCCTTGTTTCCTCTCCCCACATCACTGCCAAGCCTTTGTGTAAGGCCAGTGTTTTTTTTCTGCCTTTTGTTATATGACTGACAATCGGACAGATCAGGTCACTGTTTTTATCTGCAAAAGTCAAGTTTCCTCCCCAATATTACTGACAAGTGTACGGCCAGTGTTTTTGTTTTTTTTTTGTTTTTTCCCATTCGCATGTAAAGAATCCACCATGTAAAGAAAATAGTCTTGACTTCAGCATAAAACCGATGTTAGACAAGCCAGTCAATGAGAAATAATTCAACAAATTTCTCCCATAATTGACAGGTAATGATTTTTTTTGTCATTACAGCCAGCTGTTTTGAGCAGAACAAGTGAACTGGAGAATATCTTACAAGAAACCAAAGAATCACTGTCAGGAGTTAGGAGGCTGCACAAAATGATACAGGTTGGTATTCTCCATGGCACCTGTTCAGCCTGTGTTAACCTCCAAAAAGCAGGTGACCCATTTTAAGTATCTACAATATTGCTATCATTCACAAGTCCAGGTAACATACAGCTGTCAATCATCTAGTTATGATAAAGTTCTATTCTGCCACGCATTATATATGTACATTTAAATTAAAGAGTTAAACCCGAACAGTGACGACTTCTAATAAGAACTTAAACAGGGTAATGCACGACTGATGCGGGGATTTACATGTGTGATGGACGTGTCTGTTTTACTTATCTCTGGTTTATCTAACCAGACTATCGTATCATTAATATGACTTTCTTATTAGTGACACACACGTGATATGCCCAAATGTAATACATTTGATATATCATCGCCCATCATACGCTGTCATAATAATATCTATAATACATACATGTACACCATTTGATCTGATGAGGCGACAACGTTCGGGTTTGAACCAGCCCCAGGTGTCTGAGGTTGAAAGCATCTAAGGCTTCACCATGCTCGGAGCATCAGTTTTGATGGCACAACCCTTTCAGAGGTTGACCGACCTACCTTTGGGGTTTTGAGTGGACACTTGCATGTACATCACTGGATTAAAGGGAAATCCCTTCCACCCCAGAAACACATTTTTATGTGGCACGTATAGTTCACCATGTTACACATACATATATAACTTCTTGAACACGCAGTTCTAAAGGTGTGGATGAGGTAATAAATGATTTTTCTGTTTGGCAGGAAAACCAGGAGCTTCACACTCAGGAAGTAGAAAAGGCTTATTGTGCAGCCTTGGAAGAATTACAAGCCTGGAGGCAGCACTCCTTAGACGGCATAAGAACCCGCTATTCACAGTGGAGTGTGGAGTGTAGTGCTATACTCAAACATTTACAGCTACAGGCCCAGGAAATGGAGAGGATGGTACCGACTTCCAGTGATTTATTAGCATCAATGGACGTGGACTTTTTGCACGTAAGTCAAGCATGTAAGTCACAATCTCTAACATTAGTTCAGCTGCCTCTACTACAGACGTTACCTAAGACCCAATCCAACATTAGGAACTGTGATCAGGTATTCAAATCCACCTCATGCTGCCAGATCTGCTAAAGTTTTAGATCCTGAGTTCAACAGCTTTATTATGCTCAGTGGTACCCCTCGGTCCGATTAAAGCAATAAAGTAGCAACATGTAATGTCAAAAAGAACATATTGTATGCTGTTTTTTTTTTAAAAATAAAACAAGGTTTGTATGTAAATAGATTTGCAAATAAGGGGAAATTGTATGAAGCACAATGGAATTTATTAAGCGGAATTGAGAGCTGATGTGGGCTATGTAATAGATCAGGGAATGGTCTAAATGTTGGATATAAAAGCCAAGGGTGCTTGCGTACTGTGTGTCTCTGGAGAGGTATCTGTTTCTTCTTTACGTGATTTTATATGTAGCTCAATTCTGTTTGTTGACAGGGTTTCACGGACTTCACCAAAACGTATGTATAAATGTGTTATACCTCCCCATGTTTGTTATACATGCGCACGTGACTATTGTCAGCAGATGTGTTTCTGTAAGCTGTAGTTGTCCAAAATATGACTCAAGTGTGAGATATATCTAATGTTCAATCTTACGTTTGTCCAGACAAATTAGATCTAACCTACTAGGAATAGTACATGATGTCATTCTTATAACTGCGCGGACACAAGATCACTACACGACTGTGTCTCTTTATTTTCTCTCCTCTTCTCGCAGAACTGATGACCAACTGAATGGGATAAGAGCAGATCTGGAGAAACATGAGGTCAGCAGACAGAAGCTTCTAGCTTCTGTACAACATGACCAAGTTGTTCCTAGACAGGTGACTGTAAAAGAGACAATGCAAGAATGCCAGGACTTAGAAGCAGCAGTCGGTGGACAAATATCTCCCCTACGTGTTACAAGTAAGTTCTTATGTAGAAAAGGCATACAGTAGGGTGTTCTTAGACGACATAAAGGACTGCAAGATTTACATTAGTGTGTGCATCGAAGACACAGACAAAAATGGAGAGGGCGAACGGCTGTGTACCTGCAAAACACACGATAGACTCTGTTAAGAAAACAAACCGATATGTCCGTGGCGTGCCAAGAAAATGAACAGAATTCCAAGAGAGACGAAAGTGAGAAAAGTTTGCAAAAAGTACAAATAGCATAAACCATACACATTAATGTTAGGCAAGGGATAGGGTGGGTAAAACAATGGTAACTAATGTGAGGTATACAGTAGTGTGTGCCCAGAATATACAAAATATTGTCAGATATACAGTATGGTTTGCCCAGAGAACACAGGCTAATGTGAGTTATACAGTAGGGTGTGCTTAGAAGACACAGGGTAATGTGAGGTATACAGTAGGGTGTGCACAGAAGACACAGGCTAATGTGAGTTATACAGTAGGATGTGCACAGAAGACACAGGGTAATGTCAGTTAAACAGTAGGGTATGCACAGAAGACACAGACTAATGTGAGTTATACAGTAGGGTGTGCACAGAAGACATAGGCTAATGTGAGTTATACAGTAGGATGTGCACAGAAGACACAGGCTAATGTGAGGTATACAGTAAGGTGTGAACAGAAGACACAGGCTAATGTGAGTTTTACAGTAGGATGTGCACAGAAGACACAGGCTACTACGAAGTATACAGTAAGGTGTGCACAGAAGACATAGGCTAAAGTGAGTTATACAGTAGGGTATGCACAGAAGACACAGGATACTACGAAGTATACAGTAAGGCGTGCACAGAAGACACAGGCTAATACGAGGTATACAGTAGGATGTGCACAGAAGACACAGGCTAATGTGAGGTATACGGTAGAGTGTGCACAGAAGACACAGGCTAATGTGAGTTATACAGTAGGATGTGCACAGGATACACAGACTAATGTGAGGTATACAGTAGGGTGTGCACAGAAGACACAGGCTAATGTGAGGTATACAGTAGGGTGGGCACAGACGACACAGACTAATGTGAGGTACACAGTAGGATGTGCACAGGAGATTCAGATTAATGTACAGTTGGCCCAGAAGTCACAAAAAGAGGAAGTTACATAGCAGAATTATATATCAGCGGCTGCAAAATTAGATCAGAACAGATGGTAGTGAAGCCATCGGTGTCTACCTTGTATTGTTAGATCAGGACTGGTGTTTGTGTATTCTGTGGTGTCTGGGTGATGTTTACCCCATGTGTACAAGAGCAGGTGTACACTCTTAGAGCAGGACAGATAACATATTGCACCCAATTTTTTGTGCTTTACGCCGTACTCAAGAATATTTCACTTAGACGACAGCGGTAAGCATTATAGTGGGAGGAAGCTGGGCATAGCCTGGTGGAAACCCACGACCATCTGCAGGTTCTTGGAAGACCTTTCCACGAACGGCCGAAGAGGAGGCCAGCATGAGCTGGACTTGAACTCACAGCGATCGCATTGCATGGTGAGAGCCTTCTGTTTCATTACGCTGCGCTAGCGCGCTAACCAACAGAACCACGGAGGCCCCCTAATTATTACTGAAACATGTATTCTAGTAAAAATTGGCCATTATTTCTTAGATTCAAATGTAGTCAAACACTTATTTCAAAGGGAAAAAAAAGAGAAAAAATGCCCTCATATCTGTTTTATTATTAATGTTAAAGGGTATAGATTCCATGTATAAGAGTATGAGGTTTACATGTCCTTCCTCCATGAATATAAGTTTGATGTTTATATTTTAATATTTAGGTATCTTTAAAAAAAATGGCAAATTGAAGAAAATTTAAAAAGACTACTTCTGGTGGATTAAATAGTCTTTGGGGGTATTGTGACAATGAAAGTCACTTGGTAAGTTATGTGTGGCGAGTTACCTCCCTTATTACACAGACGGCTTCTGAACTCCACGAATGACAACAGGCCTACTGCAGCTTGATAGTGAATTGAGTGTTCAAATGTGTCATAACTGACAACTAAAACCAATGGCTGGATAGAGGAAGGTATTATTCTTGTTGTAAGTGATAAGTTTTAAACAAATTAGATCGCTTAAACCTGTATTTTAACCAACTAGTTAGTCTATGTCTATGTCGTACCCGTCATTTAGTCATGAATACAGTTCTTGTCGAAGCTCAACTCTTTTAAGCTGGCTGAAAATGACAGAGATCTGTATATAAATTACATTCATGTCAAAAATATATGTCATATTATTTCAAGAGATTGTGTTGAGCAAGTAAAACCACGGTATGTGTACAGGTATTTACACCTCAGTTTTACAACGTGTGTTTATGGTTTGCTGTTGTTTATGCCACTCCTGTTGTGTTTTTGCAGAGCCGACGATGAGATTCACAGAGACAGACGACAGTGAGCTGAGAATCACTGACAGCAGCTCTGTGGTAAAGAGTGAGGGCTTGACCAGGGTGTTTATGTGGAGGAGAGTTGTGACAGACGGGCGTTACCAGACGGGCAGGTACTACTGGGAGATACACATCACCTGTTCAGATAGCTGTACCTGTCGTGTAGGAGTGACACAGGAGAGCTGTGATGTCAGTGAGACAAAACATGGCCGTAACACCTGGTACATTGGGATGTTGTACTATGGTGATGTGGTCTGGTGTCATAATCTCCACGGAGGTGAGATCAAACCTGGCTATCGAGAGCACAGACGTTACACACGACCTCATCACCTGGGTGTGTACCTGGACTGTGATGACCAGTCACTGACAGTCCTGGACTGTGACAACAACCAGGTAATATACACTGTTAGTGGTGTTGTCGTCACAGAGCCTCTCGTGCCATGGGTTGGATTTCATGTCTGGTCTGGACCTGTGTCTGCTCGTCTGGTAACGGGTGACTCTGCAACTCTGCCTCAAGTTCTCCGTGATATGATAAGCACTTCCTGACCATCGGGTAATTATTCATTACATCGTTTCTATCATATTACCATTTGTTGAAATACACTGTTTTGTTAATTTTTAAAAAAACAAATGACCAGTTTGTAGATGTTTTAGTTAATGTCAGCACTGTGGCTAATTCAGTATGTATAGCTTGTTCTGCAAAGTGGTCAGTGATCTGTCACAAGCTTACAGCTTGGTGTAGTTATACACAGTCTGTCTGACTTGTCCTGAACATCAATGTCAATTTTCTTCAAGACAAAATTCATGTAGATATTGGCTGGGTAGTTTTATTTTTAGTAATGGTGACTTGTAAATCAGCATTATCAGGAATGTCACTGAGCAAAACGGGTCACAGTTTATACATGACAATGCATATTGTCAACATGATACATGTAGTAATTCTTGTTGTGTTATGTAACTTTAGGTCCTAAGGAAAAAACTCAGTGAGAGAAATATCCCTTACCCATTTAGGTTAGACAAAAATTATGTAGTAAATCTTCAACGTGAAAAATATATATACCCTAACTTTTGCATGGTACTTTGTCATACCTCCACATGCAGCTTGCACTTTTGTCTACAATATTCTCAGCTACCATTTTTTTTTAGCTGTAGTGGCTGAAAGTGAGGTCATAACATTGTCTTACCTCTAGAGAAGTGGGTAATACCAGTGGGGGAAAAGTTTTGTGTTCTGTTTGAAACAAAATCCGATTTATTTTATTTAGACATGTTAAATGCAAAGTAGTACAGCAGAAATGTACGGTATATGAACAGCTTAAATGTCTCTGTGTCAGTTTTGGAGTTAGTCCTCCAACTTCAGTTCGGAGGCGAATCATGGACACATTTTCCCGAAATGAGCATGTGTAACCTATAATGAGGACTAAGTTTTAAAAGTTTTTGTTAGTAATACTTTTATATGAATTTATGAATCTGACTAATTTCAGGTTTCAGGGCTGTGGGTAGTGGCCCACCTGGGTTGATACTCTGCACGTAAATGTCTGGGATAGGATGTTTTCTGCAGAAAGTGGTTTAAATTTCTTTTCTCTCTAAAGAAAATCTGAAGAAATGAACATTAACCCTGTATTTTCTGAAAAGCTAACACTTGTCCTTAGATGCTAAAATTTAACCACTTCTCCCCCCTGGGGCAGAAGTTGTGTAGGATTTGCTAAGCGTATCTCCACTTGTACCTGTAGAAACGAATTAAAAAAAAAAACGATACAAGTTTGTATTATTATTGTTGCAGAGACAGCACATTTAATCAGATTTCACCAGACAAGAAACAGATCAATGTTCAGACCTATTTTGAAACACAGCATTAGAATATTTAATGTTGTAAATTCACCTTGCATATAACAAAACTGTAATACATAATTATGCATTTCTATATTAAGGGTCATACATGTATGTATGTGTTTCAGAATAGGTGATCAAAATAACTTGCTTCGCCCATCTATATACCTCCTGAAACAGTTCTATTCAAATAAATGCAGTATTACACTCACCTGTGTAAATGAAATTAGGAAATACAAGCGCAAGGGGGGAATTTTGCGTCAAAAGAGTAAGATGGGAGTCGCGGTGGAGTGTAGACAGGGTTGGGGTTGTAATGGTTGGGGATAACCCATGATAAATTCCCAAAAAGTAGTCCAGTTAAGGCACTCACAACTTGACCTTATTACAATAAAGGTGATCGGGCAAAATTGGGTTTTTGATTTTTTTCTTTAAATTTATGTAGTAAATTTGTCAAATCCAAGATCAGATAGATATATCCCCTACTATACTTTTATGTGTTACCATCCCAAACCTGTAATTGCAGTTTGCACCTTTCTCTACAATATTTAAAATATCAACCTTTCATCACCACCATTTGTTTGGAAGTGAAGGCATGACCTCTTCTTACCTTGGTAACCTTTATGTGGTGGGCAATAATACTGAGTAGAAGTTTTTTTAGTTCCATCCAAAACAAATAAAGTTCTGATATGGTTTAGTTTAATGCAAAAGAGCAGTGCAGAAATTCATAGTGTGTCTTTGTGGCACTTTTATCTTTTTTTTTTTTCATTGCTCGTCTACCCTCGAGTTTTCGGAAGAAAATATTTGACCCAATTGCCCGAATTGCGCAGGTTTAACCTACAAGGTGTACTGAAGGCATACTTGAGGCACATCTGAGGTGTACCATTGAGGTGTAGCATATCCTATGGTGTGTCTGAGGTAAACGTGTACATGGTGGTGTAGGCCTACATGTATGTGAGGTGTACTGAAGGTGTATTTTGGGTATTGTGGTTGGTAAAAAAATGCTGCCTGGGGTGTAATAGAGGTACAGGTGGAGGTATAGCTCAGGTATATGCTATTGAAAAGGTGGGTGTACCTGAATGTAACATTTAACCCACTGTTTTCACGTTGAAATTGGCAGAAAACAATCTCAAAACACTAAGCTAACGGCTGTATAAATGATAGATAATTTCAGCTGTAAATCTGTAGATGAATGCAGTTCTTTGTGTACAGTATCTGTGATTCGCAGCTAAATTACAACAACCACAGCCATTTACATTTACATGGCTTACCAGGTGCTTGAACAAAAATTAGTGTTACTCTTTTTCTGTTGACTTCAGATGTTCGTGTGTGCTCACACTTTATAAATTCAGCCCCAGGAAGTATCAGTCAGTGCATTTTTGGGGGTTTTTTTTCCCACAGCCTAGAATATGCACACATTTTGGGGCAGCCATCTTTGAATAATCAGGGACAAATATACATGTATACGTGCCCTGCGGTTGGACAATATTTTGCACACCCTATGTTTAATATTTTAACATGTTTTTTTTTTTGGCCAAAAAAAAAAAAAAGACATTTGTAGTGATCATTTTGTTTGAAGTAAAATGGCTGAATCCGATCTCTTATTTTAAGATTTTTTAAAAAAAATTGTGAGATGAACCTTAGGTATGTCGTCTAACATGTCTAAGTGTTGAGTTTTTTTCAAAGTTGCTAAGGTGTATTTGAGGCCAGCATTATGGTGGGGGGAAACCAGGTGCAGCCTGGGGGAAAACACACGGTCATCCTCAGGGTGCTGCAAGACCTTCCCACGTAGGGGCGGAGAAGAGGCCAGCATGAGCTGGACTTGAACTCGCAGCTACTACGCTAGTCAGAGGCTCCTGCATCATTACGCAGCGCTAGCGCGCAAATCAACTGTACACCTCCGATAACATAGATGGGGTGTACATCTCCACTATACCTCACACTGAGGTGTACGTGAGATGCACACCCCATATACACCTCATTTATACCTTACACTGAGGTGTTCACCTCATGTCTATGAAGGATATAACCTGTCAGTTCAAGTTATCTCTTTGAGTATAAGCCAAAAGACCCTCCAGGAAAGTGCCATGCTCCAACAGTTGTTTTTTTTTCTAGTTTAATAGAAGTTTGTTTAGACAGAATGCAAACAAAAAATTTCTTCCATTGACCTATCCTGTAAGGTATGGCTAATCATACGTCCAACAAGACATGTTTGGTTAGCGTGCCAGTCTGGCGTTATCATCCAGGAGCTTCTTACAAATGCTGGCTCCCTCTCCAGCCGTAAATTAATGAAGGTCTGGTAGAAGACTGCGAATAGTCATGTGTTCTCCCAGACTTTGCCCGGTTTCCTCCCACCATAATGTTCTAAGCTGTGGTATAGGTATGTGCGGCCTTAATACCAATCAATGATTTTTTCCTGTATGTTTGGCTATTTTTTCTTTTTAATTTGTTTACTGAAACTTTGCCTTTACTAACACATTGACATTACAGGTACTTAGCCATAGCTGGAGTAAATACATGAACAGTGTGGCGCATTAGAGTAAAAACATGTCAATTGTTTACAACAATAAACAATTTGATATGTTTATCAACTGTCTGCACTCAGTATAATCAGTTGTTTTTTGAAATATGTCTTTTCCCTAATATATCCACCCCATTACAATGTAAATGTATCATGTGTTTACCATAATAAACACATATCTTAGTTACAAGACATATTTCTTTTATGAATAAAAACCAATACGTGTTGCAAAATTGTAAAAGAAATGTGTTTAAAAACTCTTTTTATGTATGTAAGCAGTGTCAGGAAGGATGCTAACCATTTATATTATAAATTATAAATATTTCCTTTAAGTGAGATTTCGTTGTAAGTACTGTGAGGTTAGATGATATGCATTTCTACACATTGTAATCTCTGCCCAGGTAGATCCTATCCTGTAAGTATTACACCGTTTCTGGTGATTATATATGATGACATTGTGATAATTTGGCCCAGTGCAAATCATATGTTTTAGCTGTATTATATGCTTGTATTAATACATGTATATACGTTGATTGCATGTATGCTGTGTGTCGGTTGTTTAAGGATTTTGTTCAGAATATAGATTGTGTTTGACTTGGATGTGCTTACTCCGGTGAACTGATAGGTATATAGTTGTTATACCGTTTATCTTTGGTGTTGATTTTCAAAGTTTGATACAAACAATCCTGTCCACAATTTTTCAGTGATGAATCTTATCACTTTTGTTGTACATGTATTAACGTGGATTCTGTTTTATTTCTTACATGTATGAATAACGACAACATGAGCTGTCTCCTTCTTATGTTTAATTAACTTCACATGTTAAAGGTCATGTTTGACTTTGTGTGCTGTGAAGAATGGGACGATTGTTTCATTTTAACTTTAACCTCCAAGACGTCTCCAACTTAATGTGCACATCAAACCGTGTATTGAAAGGTCTTCTGTTGTCATCTGTGACTTTGTCATTGTGTGTTTGAGTCCGTGGTTCCCATAGATGTATTTTAAAACTAGCAACAGTGTTTATGAAGGACATATTCGACTCAGTATCAGTTGTCAAATCATCTTTGATTTCTGAAACGTATCGTTGTACGGGATATATTTTACGCAGAAAAAGTGGTTTCGTCACCATTATTTTAGCGATGACAACCTCTGGTCATGATGACGTGTTGTACAGAAGCGCGCTGTGACATTTCATCTGCTTACTGTTATTATTGTATTCATGTATGACTCGGTGACATTTGCCATTCGCTATTCAGTATTTCTGTGCTCTTCTAAAAAATACGGTAAATAAATATGTGATTGTGTATTAAGTAATCGTCGTTTGAATGCTTGAGTTGTAGTTTCATTGAAATGTAGTAATACACTCTTAAATCATACACCGTATTCAAAGATTTACTGATACCAATTTCACATTCAACACGTTCAAGTTTAACTTATATGATTCCTGGAGGGATTTGTTCACTATTAATGAACTGTATTACCAAGATCCAAAGGATTTAAACTTAACTGCCCACAGACCCCCATTAGTTTTCCACAAGCGACAATGTTAACGTTTAGTGCTGTAGCTCAGTCCCAAACATTCCGTGGCCAATAAGCTTTGGTGTATACCTTGACCAGCCTGTGAGAAAGAAGCCATAAAAATCTTGACATAGGTTGACTGACAAAATCTGGACCTTTCTATGCCTGCAACTGGGAGGGGTGCCTAGCAACGCCAAGGGGACGTCACTCGCGGCCTCATCACCACCTGTCTCCTTGTGTCCTCACGCCCAGAATTTCAAACTTTCATCAATAAAATTCATACCTGCCCAAAGCTTAGACAATTTCCATCATTTTGATACCAAGCATGCACCTGTACACCAAAAACGGCAGGCTGGCAGCAAAAAAAAAGGCTTTACGCCCTAAAATACACAGAACTATAATTGTCCCTACCGAAAAACGGAAGTTGTAATGGGGGTCTGTGTCCAACTCGAGATAAATGTGAATTGACTCAAGGGAGATAACTGTGCTTGTACTGATGAAAGAAGACAGATAGCTCTTTCGATTGAATCAAAAACAAAAACACATGACCATTCATGGGTATGGAACAACATTGTAGTCTTCGGCGATATTCCAGACTCCGCGCCCAGTCCTATTTCAATTGACTTGAAACTGCTCTGGAACCCATGTTAAGTCGCAGATGTGACAACGAGTTGAATGATACACACGGATTTTGCAGAACTGTGTCTAAGTGCCGAGGTACATAATACTTTAACACGTTCACATGATTTTCTTTTTTTCGCAGCGATGAATTCTCGATGATGCGCACTGGAAACAACTACCCAGCTTTTGGTCATTTCAGAAATCATCCTCTCTATTTAATCCTTTCCCTTAAGTGAAATCAGTTCAATTTCTGGTACAAACATTCCCTGATGAGTATTTTCTGAGGTATGCTGACTTTTCCTCTTTTTTCTGATTCCTGCTCTACATAATTCCTGATGTGAATAATCTCAGATGTAATTAGTTTTCTCTGTCGTATTCCTGGTCCTCATATTACCGGACGTGTATCTTCTCCTGGGGTCGTTTTGTATACCACCGGGTCCGTATATTACCTGACGTGTATCTTCTCCGGGGGTCGTTTTGTATACCACCGGGTCCGTATATTACCTGACGTGTATCTTCTCAGGTGTGGTTGGTTTCCTCTTTGTCCGATTACTGCTCCAAATATCAGCTGATCTGTATCTTCTCAGGTGTGGAGCCCGGTTTCCTACCACCGTAGTGTTGGCCGCTGTCGTGGAAGTGAATTATTCTTGAGTACGGAGTAAAAACTTATGAAATAAATAAATAGATAAATCTCAGGTGCGGAGGATTTTCTCTTTGTATGATACCTGATTCAAAACTTACAGGAAGTTTATCTTCTCAGGTGCAGTGGGTTTCCTCTTCGATACCTGGTCCAGATGTTGGAGGACGTGCATCTTCTCAGTTGTGGTGGGTTTCCTCTTTGATACCTGGTCCGTATATTAACTAATTCCCACACACACCCAATGTATATTCCCTCGGTGTACTGGTTTTCCATCTGTTGCTCTATGCGTATGTTTAAAGGTGTACCGAGTTTCCTCTCTTTCCGATACCTGGTCCACATAGACATATTTTAAAACCAGTTTAAAATGACCTAATCCTTGATTAACACTTGAAATGCACAGTATCTTTATAATGTATGATCTAGAAAATATAATAACGAACTGTTATATAGTCTTATACTCCTCATCGTCAGAAATGTTGTCAAATAATTTTAATACAGAGTCAACTGTGTAGAATCATTGGCTAACATATCCACACAGTCATCCAAGATATGTCTGAAGCCGTGTTGAGCATCACATCCTTTTTACTCAACACAGCGTACTTACCTGAGCATCATATCCAACACACTCAACACAGCGTACTTACCTGAGCATCACATCCAATACACTCAACACAACGTTCTTACCTGAGCATCACATCCAACACAACACAACGTACTTACCTGAGCATCACATCCAATACACTTAACACAACGTTCTTACCTGAGCATCACATCCAATACACTCAACACAGCATACTTACCTGAGCATCACATCCAACACACTCAACACAGCATACTTACCTGAGCATCACATCCAATACACTCAACGCAGCCTACTTACCTGAGCATCACATCCTATTCACTCAACACAGCGTTCTTACCTGAGCATCACATCAAACACTTAATACAATGTCCTTACCTGGGCATCACACCAACACACTAAACACAACATACTTACCTTGGCATCGCTTTAACCATAACGCAACGTCCTTACCTGGGCATCACACCCAAGACACTCAACACAATGTCCTCTATACCTGGGCATCACATCAAAGAGTCATCGCAACGTCTATACCTGATTTATTTATTTATTTATTTAAATGGTGTTTTACCCCGTACTCAAGAACATTTCATCTATAAGACTGCGACCAGCATTGTGATAAGAGGAAACCGGGCAGAGAGAGCCCGTGGAAACGCACGACCATCCGCAGGTTGCTGATAGACCTTCCCATGTACGGCCGGGGAGGAAACCAGCATGACCTCGACTTGTACTCGCATCACACCCAACATACTCAACACAGCGTACTTACCTTGGCATCACATTCTACACAACACAACCTCTTTACCTGAGCATCGCATCTAACACACTCAACACAACAACCTAATATAACATTGTAAAATTTTCTGTTGTTTTTTTTTTCATCAATGGATTTTTAAAATGATCATTCGCTATTGCCTGAGGGCAGCAAGGCTACTCAGTACATACTATTGCCCTATGTGGGTGGCCCGAGGAATCGTATGACAAGGCCACGAGCATACACATAACTCTGACCTGTGTCGGAAGGATGGAAGATGACGAGAGAAAACGAAGAGGTGAGATATGTTCCTCCAAGACAGCCACTGCCGCGACCATGTCTCCATCCCATCAGTGTATATATCTTTTTAATTAGCTCCCAAACGCACATACACCTTCAGAAGGAATGACATACATATCCTCACCTGAGATCACAGAAGATAAAGTGTTGAAACAGTAGCAGGGTGGAAGCACACATACTACACGTCATAAATATAGAATAGAAGGAGAGATATTTACATATACAGGAAACTGGGCTAAGCCCGGGGTAAACCAACGAATATCCGCAGGTTGTTGCAGGCCTTCCCACGAACGACAGGAGAAGAGGACGAAGTGGTAATGACTTCAAAATAAGGTATAAACAATAAGGTATTACCTAAACGTGTGTGTGTGTGTGTGTGTGTGTGTGTGTGTGTTTGTGTGTGTGTGTGTGTGTGTGTGTGTGTGTGTGTGTGTGTGTTCGTGTGTGTGTATGCGTGTACGTGTGCTTGTAGAGACTCTAACCTCAGCCTATGTGTCCACCTGTCTCACTGTCATTAGAACGTGAGAATATTTCCTTTAGACGAAAAAGGATTCACGTTCATGCATTTTAATTCTGTTGATCTTGTCACTAGATATACAGGGTGACGCTGAAGGTTTTGCCGAGGGTCTTTTGTTGCGGGTAACGTGTGTCTGGGCTGCATACATAGCCAGAACAACTAACCATTATCATATGGAGTCAACTCTCCTCCAGGATTTGCCAAATCCTTATATGTGTGTTACGTCTCCTTCTTAACCACTGCAGTCCACACACTAGGCCAAATTATCATATTAAGTCAAGTCCCATGCCATGCATGTCGGACACCAACCAATCTGGGGATAGAAGGTGTAGCCGGCCGGCCTCCGAACTTTTACCTGGCAGAAATAGTGGAGAGGTTCTCTGCTGCTGTAAAGGTTGAGGATAAGATCCCATGCTGTTTTCTGTGCGAGAAGGTTAATCAGATTGACTCCTACACATGATTACAACATTATACTGCCTGGTGGACTGGAGGAAACTGAGTAACTGAACACGTAAAGCACTTAGGTTGTTACAGATTTTACATGATCACTTCCACACAAAAGACTATGCGACTTTTTCGTTGTTAACAGTATTAATAAGCGGTAAAACAACAAACAATGGTATTCATCTTGTATTCGCTGTGAGGTTTTTGTACATGTTTATCTGATGTTTGTGTTTACAATGGGATTGTTGTATATACATCTAATATAATTAAAGACGTACAACATTGAGAGTAAAATCAGAACAGCGACGACAATATGATAGCTGGCAAATGGTCACACATATCTGGTGAAATACGGCTTCCTCTCAGTTTACCTCAGTCAGGGTTTTTTTCTAGCTGTTCATATAAATGCATAAACAGTAGCAATTTATACGCCCCCCCTAGGAACACACCTTAACCAGAATTAGGTAAAAAGATGATGTTAAGTGCAATATCTAAGCCGTCATTGATCTAGAATTACCTAAAGTGCTGTGATGTCATCACAGTTAACATACAGTCACATAAGAAATACTTTCTGAGCTTTTCGTTGGAGTCCTGCCTGTTTGATTCATTTTCACTCAATAGCAAACTTGTACAATTTTCAAAGGACCCAGTTTTCGTTATCACCCTGAATTCTGCCTTGACTTTGTGCAACTGCAGTTTTATTTTCAACCCAATCGCATCAGTCGTTCTGGAGACGAAAATTTGTTTAGGTTGACAGAAAGTCTAATGTGACGACCAAGTCATGGAATCAAATGTTACCTAAGGCCAAACAGCACAACTTTGGATACTTTTCGAAAACATACTGAAGTTTCAGGAATGTACCACTAGTCGTCTGCTCATAAAATGCATCACAAAATTGCTCAGAGTAATAAAAATCCGATAAGATACAATTGGGGTTCAAGCCTAGTGATTCCAGCCTGGATGGCTTGAACCTCTAATAATCCGTACGATAGTATTGTTTTTTGCAATCCTTTAGCTTGGGGGCCTAAAACAACACTGCCCTGATGTTTAGTGTTATATATTAGACATCACTGGTCTAGAATTAACTGTCTGTCAAAAACCGAATCATAAGACGATATGTATCTGATTTCTTATGTTTACGTAGATCAGATATTTATTTAGAAGGGGCTATGGAGGGAACGCTGGAAAAGACACTTGTCCTCTTCTTTGACGTCAGCTTCCAAAATATATTACTGCACACGAATATTAAAACGTCTATCTACATATATTAACACAACACAGTCGTAGACAAGACTTGTTGGATGTGACTTGAGCTTTGTAGCACATTGACCGTATGCTGTATTCATCACATTTAGACAGGATTTCCTGGCAGAACCTCATCATAGACCGATATCAATTCAATAAAATTGATCGCTCAGTACAGTGCTAGACTGTGCTGTATACGACGTCAATTAAACGTCTTTGAGGGAATTGTCCTTGCGATTGTTGACCTCGAACGTCCGTCTTTGTTGACGGCTGGTATACGACGCATAGATTTGCACATCTAGCTTTAAGCATTTTAATATGGAGTATGGAAGATAATTTGCTGTCAAGTATAACCCATAAAATCTATTTTCCCAAAGAAGTTTACTGGTTTACTGAGTCGAAAGGAACTTTCCGAGTACAACCAAAATACATACCGATGGTTTTAGATCTTGAAAATCTTAAAACATTTTCCGCTGCTTAATCCTTGGCTTCATCCTTGAAATTAACAAAAATGGTAGCACATGTTTGGACCAGATAAAATCTACTTGAACACTGTGCGGGCAAACTGAGATCGAGTGAGAAACACAAGGTTTATTAGATGTCAATAAGTGCTTATTAAGTTTGCTGTTACTGTTTTTTGATATGTGAATCACTTGACATTAACAACCCCGTGAAATTTCAGCTCGGAGCCTATCTGCCACAGCCGATAGGTCGAACTGGGCCGATTCCAACTCCCGTCTCTATCTAAATAAGAGCCATGTGCAATGTTGTGCTTGAAAATCTCGCAAGACCAACACGCACTCCGTCACTGGGATCCCGTCCTCTTCCATTAAGGGTGGCAACTCAGCGAACAGTTACTCCGTGATCAACAGGTACTCCACAGCCCGAGGAGATATGGGTCTATTATATTCAAAGGGGTCACATAGGGGAGCTTTAGGTTAGTCGCCTGTTACGACAATGTTACCCAGGGGCCTGATTTCACTCCGAAGGCCCCATGAGGGTAATGCCGCTAGAATAGATGAACAATTGTTGTAGCTATAGCCCAATATCCTTATTCTGTTTGCTGAAAATCCATCCTACATTTCTCAACTCTGTTTTCAATGTATTCTGTTTGGAGCCAAAAGTGGTAACACTTACATATGTTTTGAACCCGTCTCTTAAGGTAATTTTGTGGGGAATTGTTTGATTGTTAAAATATAACATTGGCATATAAAGTTGAAGGAGATGTCAAAAATGCATAAATGTCTACAAACATTCTGAGGGATTTACCTCCCCTGCACAGATCACGTGCATCTCTCAGAACTAAATATTTTCTATTTCAATCTGAGCAGTTTCATCAAGTTGTCAAGAACGGTGGCACTTATGTTGAAGGTAAGTTCTGTAAGACGGAGTATGTGTATTTTGTTTTTGTCCGTTTTCGGAGTTGTCTTGAAGGTGTTACCGACTGTCAGACACTGTTTAGTTGGTCTGGTTGTCCTCACATCGACTCAAGGTAGACAAACCACTAAGGGCGTGTCCTTACATAGACTCTACCCTCAGTCTGTGGGTAAACCTCTAACACTGTCGATACGCCGGCAGGATATTTCGTTCCGACGGAAAACGAAGGATTTGGTTGAGGTTTATACTGTTTAATTATGTTGATTATATGATAGAAAAACTATGAGCTGCCCATACGTCAAAACTAAGGATTGTTTATACATAAATGGTACTAAAAGTAAACCGAATCTTAAAATAATGTACGGATTTGCACACATTATCTTCCACCTTACTATACGGTATATAGGTTACGTCCCCGTAACGCTGTATATTTTACAATTTTAAGACCTTTATGTAGGTGTAGCCATGAGCTGAAAGGCTACTTGTATCTCCACACTCTTCACACTGAAAGCTCTAACTAATCTGTAAGGCCTACATGTACGTATACAGCCGTCCCGATTGGCCAACCTCTCATACCCTTAATTATCCGTGATCACTGGGCGACTCTCTAATGTCTGCTGACCTACTTTTACAGTCTACTTAACGTTACATATCTTCTATTCAAGCTTTTGGGGTGTATTTAAATTGTCCCTGTTACATGCATTTGTCTCTGCATCCTGTGGGCAGGATTTGGTATATACATATAGCGATAACCATAAATGTTGTGAATGTAAAAATTGTCGATGGTAAAGTAATGCTGCAGACGAGATCGAGGCTTATTTGCTGTTCAAGATCTGAAGGGTAGTTCTGTAATTCAGAGTAGAACACTTTTATATGTACTTTTTTTCTTCTCTTTTGTGTATCTTGAAGTTTCTGATGAATTTGTCAACACTTTTGATATAGAAATGTCAATTGGGCGTATTTGAACTAAATCGCAGGGCAGGCTTCGATGTACACCTGCAGTCTTTGGCAATAAGTGATTTTATGATTAATTTTCAGAGTTCTAATTTGTAAGTGGTGGGAAAAGGTATTGTCTCCTGTGCTCTAATTATAGTGGCAAAATACTGGATAGCGAAACTGTTGTCAAGCTGCACTGCATCTTACCCGGAGATACTTGTGAAAAAAAAAAAAAAAAGAAACGGCGACAGACTTGGTTACAGAGGATCAAAATCGCCCGGTCCAATGCATCCACCACATTGACCTCAAGGCTGTGTAACTTGTAATTTGCAAACAATGTGTCTACAGCATCATCGGTCCCTACCAAAATTCATCTGGGAGCCCCACAGAAATTATCTATGTCTTTTCGACCATTACATTTGCTTGTAAATTGCTGCTATTTAGGCATTTACATGAACAGTTAGAACAAAACCTTGACTGAGGTAAATTGACAATAGGCCGTAGTTCACCAGTTACACTTCCGAGCTATCACACTGTCGTTGCTGCTCTTCCTTTTTTCAGTCGCTATGCTGTACGTCTTTAAGTACTTTAATTCTTTTCTTTAATGTAAAATGTCATAATTTCGAGTGTACAGAAACAAAGTGTACTGAGTTACACAGCCAAAACACAGTGTAAATGACGTAACACAGCCAAAACACACTGTAAATGACGTTACATAGCCAAAACACACTGTAAATGACGTTACACAGAAAAAAAAAACACAGTGTAAATGACGTTACACAGCCAAAACAAGTGAAGACTGACAGCATCATAACCCGTTCAGTGCATGTACAGACCACAAGTGTTGACGAATAGGCAGGCACGGTACAGTCAGTTAAATACACAGAGACTCTCAAACCTTTGTTACCCTGTTCAAACCAGAAGTAATTTAAGACAATGATGAAAAAAACCCAGATATTACACAGGTTTCCCTAAATATGCAACTTTCGCATTATTGTTTATGACTCATGGATTTACTTTGCCAGAGTGTTTTGTGCAAAGACCACAAGTGCGAATTGTTGATGTAACAGAATTCTTTTGTGAAATGCCGGGAAGCCTGAAAGCAGAGTATGTCACATGGAGCCAATACAAACACCACAACACTTATAAGGTCTTAATAGGTGTTTCACCAAGCGGACTGGTTACATTTGTGTCTAGGTTTTGGGGAGGCCCTGCTTCAGATAGGCATACTGTACAGAAAGTCAGTGGCTTATTTTTACCACATTTAGAAGGCGGTGACGTCATTCTGGCACACAAAGGATTTAGAGTGGGAGATCTCCTTCTACCTGATATTGGTTTCAATTTGTCATCCAGTTGTCACATGAGCTCCGAGGAGTTTTCCTGAGCTCAACAGGTTGCCCAAAGGAACTTTGTGGAGATGAAATGGAACAAATCAAAAACTTCAACATTTTACAATCTGTGTAACCAGTGAGTGAAGTTCATAGTTTGAACAAATGACTAGGATTTGTTACACTCTGACAAATCTGTATGCTCTATTGTTAAACTGAGAATAATCGCAGTGTCATCAAAAAATAACATCAATCACATGGATAAGTACTGTAATGTCAGACGCAACACTTAATTTTTCAATAAGTAACAGGTCACAAGGTTAAATATCACTTTGATCAATTTTGTCTTTGGCCTTATGTTGGTATATGTGGCAAAGGGCTGGGATCTAGTGCTTAGAGGTGTTTGTCATTCAATGGCTAGGACGGGTTTCAAACCCTTACTGCGACAAGGAATATGTGGCCCCCTTTTTCCCACGGCAGGTGGGGCCTTAGTGACTGATAGCGATCAACGACGCTGTGGTCATCTTCGCAGTCTAATGCCCGCTTAAGACCATGTGCTTATCTAAGTAAGATCCGAAGTGGTGTGTCGGGCTTAAGACTCATGCAGGACCAACGTGTTCTCAGCCACTGTGATCCCGGTCTCTTTAATTAAGGGTCGCAATCAAGGGCTAACATCTACTCTCCTGTGGGCTCTAACACATACCCAAGAGATCTGGGACTATTATATTCATCGGGGGCAAACGGCAGAGCTCTAGGTCAGCTGGTCTAGAGTGCTGTGTTCTTATTCGTTTCTCTCAGGAGATCCCATTGGGATAATGCCGCTTGAATTCAATGGGTAACTGTTTGGTTATAGGCTTATCTCATTATACTGGTTTCAGAAAAATCCATTCGACATTTCTCAACTATACTTCCAATGTGTTCTGCTTGGAACTAAACGTGATAACAAATATAAATGATTAGAACCCATCTACTGGAGTAATTTTTTGGGGAAACTGACTGTTTATTGAAATGTGACATTCACATAAAGTTGTACAAACCATTGTTGAGATGTCAAAGAGTGAAAATGTGTACAAACATATTCAGAGATTTGGCTCCCCTGCAAAATTCACAAGCATTCCTCAGAATTAAGTATTTCCTATTTTATACAATTTTGCTGTAAAGATGTTCAAAGCAATAGCTGGCCTCTTTTGTTTCTTTGTACAGACTCTAACCTCAGCTTGTGCACAAACCTCTAACATTGCCGACTGGATTATGCGTAGGTTTATACTGTTTAACTGTGTCGATGTTGTCACGAAATATCACACAGGGTGATGAGATGTTATTATTGTAAGGTTCTCAAGCTATACGGTCAGACAGCAACATGCGGATTGTCGTGGGTTTCATACGGGCCCCGGTATCCTCACACCATAATAATGGCTGCCGTACGATAAATAAAATATTCTTGAGTTCGGCGTTAAACACCAATCAAATAAAACAATATATATTATTACAGGTAAACTGTTATTATTAGAGGTCATCTGTGAGCCATCCGATCAGATGCAGCTCAAACCGTACACTGTAAATCAAGGCCATTGCTAAACACTTAAGTCTATGTGCACATTCTTGAGTTCTTGAAGTCGGCAAACACAACTGTATCGTTCATAACGTCAAAGCTAATGAATTTGTGTATACGCAAATGGTGTTAAAAGTAATTATTGCCTTCAGCCTTTTCTCCATTGTACATAGGTGTGGCTACGTCCCCGTAAGTCTGTCTCAGGTACAATGTTAAAATGCAAATGTACATACAAATATAAATGATCTGAACCCAACTGCTGAAGTAATTTTAGGAAAACTGGTATGTTTATTAAAATACGGAATGATGTCATGGAATATAAATAAATGTGCAAAGCATATTCAGGGATTTATCTCCCCTGATCAGACGACATATTTCTCAGAACTAAGTATTTTCTATTTCAATCTGCGCAGTTTTGTCAAGTTGTGAAGCACAGTGAGATTTGTGTCGACAGGTAAGTGCTGTAAGACAAGGTACGTCTATTTTCTTGTTGAGATGTTTTTATCAGGCGAGGGAGGGATTCTCGGACAGCATTTAATTGGTCTGGTCGTCCTCAACTGGACACGAAGTAGACGTATGGCTTGGGGCGTGTCTATATGGACTCTACTCTTAGCCTGTGTGTGAACCTTTGACACTGTCAAAAGATTGTCAGAATATTTTCTTTTCAAGGAAAACGACTGATTTGGGTTCAGCTTCATACACTTTAATTATGTCGATCCTGTCACTGTTTATGCAGTGCATTGGTACGTTATTAATGTATTTTTCTAAAGCTTTGACCTTGAAAGGCATTATATAGGGTTTTGCTGAAGGTCGTTTGTTGCTGGTGACGTGTTGTCTGGGGTTGGACCTTCATACATGTAAATAGCCAGAACAACCGGCATGTATGGATCGCTGTTTACTTACTTACAATGTTCGCCTCTCTGCTCCAAATATAAAAACTGTAATAGTCAAAAATTGTTTAGTTAGCATATGGATGTTCTCACATTCCAAGCGAGGCAGCAACAAATACCATTTTTGAAGTCTTTGGTATGACGGGACTCGGGTTGATCTCTGGTCTCCCGACTTCGGGGCGGGCTCAGACCTAAGGAACGTGTTACAGAATACAAGTAAATCGAATCTTAAACTTATGTACTGAATTGCACACAGGGTTTTCAGCGTTACTGAATTGAAAGGCTACATTGTTATGTTAACTCCCCACTCAGCAAGCATTAAAACCTCGCCCATTGATCACCAATAAATGGGGTGTATAACTTGACCCAGCTGAACCAATCAGGACAGCCATATACTGCATGTAGGTCGGCTGATATACCAGCTCGAGCTGTTTGGGTGAATATAGAAGTGACGCTGACCTACTTCTAACGTTTACCTGAGGTTACATATCTCCAATCGAGGCTTTTTGGTTGTCTCTAAACTGTTCCTGTCATAACACTGTATCTATTCGGACATGTACATCACACTTCTACGTTGGAGTGTGGTCAATATTTGCGGCTTAAATATTTTGTGTGATCAGTGTTGATTGCAGGGTATAGTAGCTCTGTGTAGTTCCTGACAATAACGTAATAAAATACTGGGAGCTGGGAGAATTTGATCTTAATTCATATTCGTTTTACTTTAAGTAGGAAATGTTTTCTCAACAAATAGGCCCAAACGAGGTTGTCCGCTCCTGTCTCAACAAATAGGCCCAAACGAGGTTGTCCGCCCCAGTCTCAACAAATAGGCCCAAACGAGGTTGTCCGCCCCTGTCTCAACTTGACTTTCATCAGAAAAAAATCATATTTTTCCACTGTCGACCATTCATCCAGTTCCACCTTTCCTTACACCATCTAACACACTTTTTCTTGTTCAATTCACGAACGTTCATTTCCTTTTTTCCAACTGAAATATTTTATTACCTTAGTGCAGTCAAACTCCGCATATCGGAATATCGTGGCTATAAGTTAAAAACACGAGCCGCTTAATGGCTTTCGATATGGTAATGAAAACATCCTAAATGAAACAGAAATGTTTTATTTATATACATATATTATTTTATGATATAGGCCAGTGGCCCTTAAGTGACAGAAATCAAACAGACAACCACTTTGGGCCATTACCCTCCGCGTGTCACATAGAAGCAATAATAAATCTCATCAAATATCAGAATCGTTCAATAACACACAATACTCAGACATAAAAATATTTGGTTAATGTGCAGGCTGAGGATTTTAAATCAAGGTAATGCCAAGTTTTGGGAGATTAGTCACTCTCAAAAGCTGGCACAACGAATGCATGTCGTTTGTAGGAGATACATGAGTTGGAAAATGTTATAAAGTAACTGAACCCCTCGGCCTACAAATGTACATCACATGAATCAAGTGTTTTCTTGAAGAAAAGGAATACTGTGTAATCAAACACCACCGCAGTACTTTATCATCATTTAAAGGGTGGTTTTATGACAGAAAAAAAGGAATTATATAGGTGAACCAAATTAAAAAAAATTAGCTTTATAAAAGAACATATCTTTTCTGCTTTGTCAATGATGGATACTTCATATTTGAAGACTTTTGGGGATTACCTCATACCACTGTGTACAAAATTATATTGACTGGCGGAAGCCTGTACTGGAGGAAACTGAGTAACGGAACAAGTGAAGCTCTGAGGTTGTTACAGATATTACATGATCATTTAAACACGAATGACGAATGACTGGGACTTTTTTGCTTGTTACAATATCAATCCTCAGAGTATGGTGAGGTATATTATTGATACTCAAAAAGGTTATAAAATTAAAATGAGTCGAGAAAGGAAGACGATCTGTACTTGAATATATCCTATTGTGTACGAGTTGAGAATACTAAAGTTGATACTAATTAGGATTGGGCTGGGCCTGTCTTTACGTATTATTTCTGTGGTTTAAAAGTTGTTGTTTATAGTACATATGTTAATAATATTGGTGGTTGTTTTGTACGGGTGCGAAGTATTAATTAGAATACGGGTACATAAATCTACATCTATGTGTATTAACACGGTTTCTGTTTGTTTGTTTTCTTCATTTGCAGAATGTGGTAAAATAATATGACACACATACTGTATGTACCATAATGTGTCAAAATATGGATCAATACGAGTCCTTTATGTACATGATATGTTTTTATGCCTTACAGATATAGAGCCAAAATTCACAAAATGGAGGTTGAGATTATGTTTTAGCTATTAACAGTAATGCTCTATTACACATTTATAGGTTTAGATAAATATAGACATCTTGCATGCATATACCTGTTTTGTTATGCGGACAGAAATGAAATATCATGATTTTGGCCACTGGTGAAGGTTATACATCACCCAGAACTAAAATCCCTGATGGGTAAAATAGTTCAGAAGTGTGTAGATGAACAGTTGCAACAACATACATGCAGGTGCTCGTCAAAATTGAAATATGATACTTTATGGCTTGTGAGTTGTTTTTTTCCTGTCAATCAAATATATTGCTTGTGTTGAAATTTATTTGCACAAGATCCTCAATATCTCCTTGCTCCCACCATAATGCTGACCGCTGAAATATTCTTGAGTACGGCATGAAACACCAATCGAATAAATAAAGAAATCAATGCTGGTACCGTCCTGGAATTTTTATTTCCCGTTGAAATGCATGTAGTTGGAATTTCAGTTGAATTTTTGTCAACTATTTTTTTGTGTGTATTGCAGTACAAAATGCCAAGAAGAAAATACTCGAAAAAGGCACGTCAGGTGCAGGTATGTATATAGCCTTCAATTTTTAAATATTTCTTTCATTTTTAGAAAACTGCTATTATATTGATAATTCGAATAGAACTGAAAAAGCAGACATGGAAAGTGTGTTGGGTTATGTACAATTTTTATTAACTTGGTGCTACATGATCATTATACATTACCAGTTTCAGTTGACAAGATTCACACTTTGTTTTACTATATTCTCCTTTTTTTTCGAAGGACTGCTTTGTAGAATGTATATTGTCCATTTTAGACATGTACACAGTACAGCGTTGAATGAGCACCGTCAGTTGTCAAACAAATACCCTCCAAAAAAATTACAAACAAAAGAAAGGACCCATTTTCATTCTTGCTGTTGTCTAGAAATTAACATACACTGTTTTGGCACTTTAACAAGATTGGCTTGGTATTATTTGGTGTTTAATATTTATACTTGGCCTGAGTTCATTGAGATCTGAAGATTGCAATGTATAATGGTACTTCCTCTAATAAGGTCTACAGGAGATATACTTGTTAACTTTTTAATTTGATTAGTGATTTGCGTCACACTCAAGAATATTTCACTTGTTAATATGGCAGTGGCCAGCATTATGGTGGCATTGTGGAGGTATAATAGAGGTACATCACAGGTATACACATGTGATCTGAGGTGAAGCTGCGATATACTTGAGGTGTATATGAGATATACTGCAGGTGTATTTGAAGTACTGCCAATTATGCAAATTAATATCTAAAGTAAACCTAAAGTACACCTCAGTTAGCTTAGGTAAGAAAACGGGATGTTTGAGGTGTACCTGGGGTATAACATAGGTATATGGTAGGTGTATATACAGGTGTATCTGAGATATAACCGGCATATGCTGTAGACAAGGTGCACGTACCAGATTTAACGCACTGTGTTCACGTTTACAAATTCTGCACCACTAAGCACCAATTCATGCATAATTGAGTTGTTTTCCCACAGCTTAGAAAATGCACATTGTTAGGGTCAGCCATCTTGGAATAATTATGGGTTAGTATATTCATGCTTTCTGACCGGTCAATATTAGCATAGAAAATGGCAAGTAAGTATAGCGTCAAGCCAAAGCTTATATATATATATATATATATATATATATATATATATATATATATATATATATATATATATATATTGTTACGGTATTGAAAACAGCAACAGAAAACAGACTCAGTGACTCAATATTACAATGTAAACAATGCTTTATATATAAAATGAGATGTACAGTTTTACAGACAGTTCAACAACAACAACAACATACACATCAGTATTACCGGTCTTTACAAGTTTCCAGTTCACCTTTGCATCCCAAGGAATGTATTCCAGGAAATCCAACGTAAAGACCATGGGATAAACACACAATTCACAAATTGTCCTAGACAGGTACTTCGCCGGGTTAGCGAACACGAACACAGTACACAGGTTACACAGAACTGGAACAGTCAAGCCTTTGAATGACGTCACACCCGCAGAGCACAACACAGGGTAAATACAGGCATGGAGGTATAATCCACTTTAGAACGGTCACAGCTCCCGCAGAAACTCACAAACGAGCCGTTCAGAGACGTAGAGTAATGTCACCTTGTGGCAGAAGGAACGTCCTTTGCAAAACTGAAAACTTCAGTTTAGAGTCCTTGACGACCTTGTCGGTCAGGTGAGGTCAGCGTGTTAAACAAATTACACAGTCCACACTGTATAATCATAATAAAGATCCGAACACCAATAAACGTGACTTCCGCAGAAATTCACATAAACCAGACATCAGTACTACTGTGGTACACAAACGGTGCGGGCATAAAAATCTGTCCTCCCAAATGAAACTGGCATCACCAGCTCATATAAACATAATGGACTCTATACGAGAGCGTCGCACACTCTCCTGGCTCCCAGTGGATGCAGCAAAAATACCTCCACTCTGCACAGAAAACACGGCTTATATACGTTCCAGGTGGATTCAACTATTCTTAGACACAGAATTAACAGCCAATGAACAGCCAGTTAAATAAACAGAGCATTGAACAAGGTGCTTTCGGCCAGGTCCGCGCTGTACATATATAACAGGGCCTGTTATGCTTATAACATATAACACAAAGGTCCGCAGACTATCAGTACATGAAAGCGCTAAATAGTCATACATAACAATATATATATATATATATATATATATATATATATATATATATATATATATATATATATATATTTAAGTGGTCTTTGGGTGGGGTGGTTTGCACCAAGGATCCCCTAACAGATGTGGTTGCTGTGAGTTTAATTCTTGTTCATGGTGGCTTTCACCCCGGTTGTAGGTCGGGAGATCTGGCAGCACTCTGCGGATGGTTGTGAAGTCCCCGGGATCTGCCTGGTGTCCTGCCATAATGCTGGTTGATGTTGCATCAAAGAAATAAATATGTTGAGTTAACATATTTTTAATTCTGTTGTCACCATTTTGTTTGAAGTAAAATGTCTTAATCTGATATTTTCTTTTCACACTTTTAAAGTAGCTGAGATACACCTAGATGCACCTAGATTCTAGTGCTGAAAGTTGGCTAAGACCACAGAGTCATGCACCAAATCGCCAGCAACACATGTTCACCACTCGACCAACAGGCCGTCCACAAAAATAGAATATTCAGAAAGTGTAATCCCTATTAACGAAAATACTGTTACTTAATCCACTTTCTAAAATGACATCTAAACCTGTCCAACAAATAATAGTATTCATTTTGTATTCCCTTTGGGTTCCTTGTACATGTATGTCTGATGTGTCTTTGTGTTCACTATAGGTTTGTTGTACATACATCTAATACATTTTGAGGGCCTCCGTGGCTCAGTTGGTTAGCGGGCTAGGAGCCTCTCACCAACGCAGTAGCTGTGAGTTCAAGTCCAGCTCATGTTGACTTCCTCTCCGGCCATAAGCATGATCAGCAACCTGCGGATTGTCATGGGTTTCCTGCCATCACAATGATTGCCGCTGTCTGATAAGTGAAATATTATAAAATATAAAGACCAATCAAATAAATAAATAATAAATTTTGATCTCTTGATGGGTTATGTGTACGTCTAATACTTGTTTCGTTCCCTGTGGATTTGCGTCACACGACACATTTACCCAATAGCGAGCTTGTACAATTGTCAAACGAGAAAGTTTTCGTTATCACCCTGAATGTGCCTAGGCTTTGTGCAACTGCTGTTTAATTTTCAGCTCAATCGCATCAGTCATTCATCAGTCATGATGATTTGTTTACGTTGGCACAAAATCCAAAATGGCCGCCAAGTCATGCGACCAAATGTTACCAAAAGCCAAACAGGAAAACTTTAGATCCTCTCCTAACTCATACTGAAGTTTCAGGAATGTACCACAAGTCGTTTTTCTCATAAAATGTTTCACAAAATTGCCGAAAGTAATAATAATCCAATAAGATACAATTGGGGCTCAAGCCTAGATATTAGTGAGTTCAAGCCTGTATGGCATAAACCCCTAATAACCCGTACTATAACAATAGGTTTTCCGAAGTATGGAGGTCTAAAAAGAAAAAAAAATCACTGATGTTGAAAGAAGTGATGTTAACTGTTGTGTAATAGACGTCATTGTGTAAAATATATGGGTAACGTGTCACTTCAATCTTGTATGTTGTATCTGTAAAGGTTTTGTCATTGTTATAGCTGCATGACGTTCGGTGCATGCCTCGGTAAATTTGTGAGTATACAAACGCTCGGTGCGCTGTCTGTTTTCAGTTCTGCAAATACCACTCGCTGTTAAGCGGCGTGTTTTAAAATCAGACAGTGTTGTATACATCTGGAATTAGTTTATGGTGAGAGCTGTACTGTTTTTGGCTAGATGGCTGGGGAGCGAGGAATTGGTATTACGTGTGTCCAAAACATTGTCTGCTTTGTTTTAGTGGCTAAAATGTAAGATTGGCCGCATCGGGAACATTCCAAATTTCTCTCATGGCAGACAGGATAGATATAAGCACAGGAGCCCCGAAAAAAGAGGTGGACTACGTAGAAGGGCTTAGAACACGAGAGTGAACCTGTTCACGTAGGAAAAAGTGGTACGCTTTAACATGTTGAAAAGCGTCTTTTCGGCCTGGTCAACCGTCTACCTTCAGCGGAGGCTTGCATATACATGGGGAGTTCCCGGTGCGGACCAACAGCCAGCCTTCAATAAAGGAGCCATTGACGGAAATATCGGCGTCTGTTCATCGTTCTCACCTTTGCGGACGACAGGAATAAACCCCGACTAACCACGTCGGGTCGAACCAGTACATCGCTTCTTTTGATGTACCAGCCCGTTCTCAGTTGGCGTCATAATACCAACAAGACTAACGCACAAGCCCGCTGGCGTCATCTGAGATAAAAAGTTTACAACTGGTCTGGAATTAGCTGTCCCTCAAAAACTGAATCTACAGTGGATTTGTACCTGATTTCTTCTGTTCACGTAGATCAGATATTTATTGAGGTTTTGGAGGAAGCTAGAGAGGACACTCCAAAAAAGACACACTAGCCACATCCTCTGGTTTGAAAACAAATGAAAACTACTACTCTCGTTTAATAAATATGATATCGAGGGTCACAGATTTCATATCCCTATTGATTCCATAAATGCCTTAGTGTAAATTTTAAAGCAGAAAAAATCATTGCGTTTTAAACTTTTCGGAAACTGCGTCGACGTCTAACCGCGTAGTGATATCACATATATAGATCAGGTGAAGCGTCATCAGTAAGTGACTAATACATGGCGGACTATAACATAGAACAGACAAAACATAGCGACTTTTTTTTTTCATTCCATAGACATGTCAAAAGTTTGCTTTATACATTATATAGGTCAATACGTTAATATTTATAAGACAAATATGACATTTTACTACAGAAAGAAGTGCTGTCTGAAAATGGATAAATTTCAGGTGAGCTGAGTACACGCCGTGCAACTTTCAAAAAAGAACTGACAGTTTAACTTAACGAAGGCTGATCAAGCAAAACAGTCTACAGAGTTTTGGTTTCTGACAGAATTTAAATACATTTGCTGACTACAACAAAAAGTTGGAGAAAAAAGTGGCGCCTGTACAGCAGAGTTGTAACTTTTGAGTGATCGATTTGATGAATGAAAAGATGCACGGACCAATTAAAATGTCGGAATATATATATCAAAATGATATGTCATACTTTATTACTCGGAAAAATTAACATTTTTTTGATAAATATATTTATACATCAGAGTCGTACGCAAGTTCTTGTTGAATGTGCTTTAAGTTTTGTAGCATACTGATTGTATACTGTATACGCCTGTTGTATACTAAAGATTTGTTAGCCACAATGTATAAACTCCCTAGGGGTGAAGTTCTAAGTGCATCAAGGCTGAGCCTCAAACCCTGGTCATGGACAAGATCCAACATTTTTAGATACGATTTCCTGGCGAAACCGTAAATAATGGAACCAAGGTCAATTTAGGCCTCACAAAAGATCGACATAAAATTAATAAAGTTAACAAAGTAATAGGACAATGCTAGACAGTGCTAAATACGGCGTTCAACGAGAACCTTTCTTAAACGTCGATTTGGGAATGGTTTTGTGAGCATTGAGCTGGGGCGCCCTGTTGACGGCTGGTATACGAATGTCTGTTTCGACGCGTAGATGTGTACATTTATCTTTGAGCACTTTAATTTGGGGTAGGAACGATAATTTGCTATCAAATATGACCCCTAAAGTCTATTTTCTCCAACAATTTTCACTCGTTCACCACAACAGTCGGTATAAAGTTTCCGTTTATAACAAAAATGCATACCGATGGTTTAAAATCTACAACAATTTTCAGCTGCCCATTTCTTGGCTTTATTGGGAAAAGTCCCATGTCAGAGATATCTTTTGAAATAACTTATTTCCATGAGGTGTCGTCAGCCTTTTCAAGGTCGAAAATATTGACGCCACCTGTTCATTATTTATTATATCATTACGAATGGTAAAATTGAAAAAGCTTCAATTCAACCCAGACGCTTGCCAACATTATCAAAGAAAGTTAGGTCTCCTTCAGTACCGCTGTAGCCCAGACGTTTATATATAAGGTCAAGTTTCCTTCATTACCACTGCAGTCCAGACGCTCGGCGCCCTTGTCATATATGCCCGCATTTTCATATAAGGTCAAATCTCCCTAATTTACGCTAGAAATTTAGTCCAGACGCTTGTCGCCATTGTCATATAGGGTCATGCCTGCTCCATTACCACTGGAGTCCAGACGCTTGGTGCCCTTGTCATATAGGGTCAAGTCGCCTCCACTATCGATGTAGTCTAGAGGCTTTTCGCCATTTTCATATAAGGTCAAGTTTACCTAATTTACGCTAGCCATGTAGTCCAGATGCTTGGCGCCATTGTCATATAGGGTCATGCCTGCTTAACTACCACTGTAGCCCAGATGTTTGACCCGATTATCTTATATCTGAAGTCCCAACATTTTTGTTTTCCAAGTGGGATGATCTTACCTTTAAATCACCAGGCTAACGTTTTCACACACCAATCTGCTATTCATGGATGGGGCTATAAAAAGGTATCATCACTGTCAAACACGCCTGGCTAAATGGGTTGACCAGATCTTTGTCCAAAAAGTATCTTGTGCATGATAAAAGCAACAATGGCCAAGTTTCTAGCTATGAAGAAGGGATTCTCTTGAAGTAAATATAGGCACACATGTTCTCCTAACATAGATATTGTAACGCTTCTTGAGCAATGGCGACAAATTACTGACCCCATATGTTGTTGGAACAGGCCCTGAACTGCAGATGGAGACTGTGTACTCTGTTAAAATTATATATTTTCATGAATGGCAGGACCTTTATTGGTGTCAGTTTAAATAATTTGCTGTTTTTATATTTTCTATTGCAGTCAAAAACCGAGCGTATAATGGCTGAAAGCAAGGAAAATCGCGAAGAGTTTCTTACATGCCCGATATGTGTGGAAACATTCCGGAAACCAGTAACGTTACCTTGTCACCACAGTTTCTGTAGGGAGTGTATTGCTGTGTATGCTGACAGGTCTAAACCTGGACAGACAGATGAGGTCACCTGCAGCACGGGGAGTGAGGGTGTTCACCAGCTGATCTCATGCCCTGTATGTCGGACACCAACCAGTCTGGGGAGAGAAGGTGTGGCTGGTCTGCCTCCCAACTTTCATCTGGCAGAAATACTGGAGAGGTTCTCTTCTTCTGTTAAGGTTGAGGATGACATCCCATGTTGTTCTCTGTGTGGGGAGGATAATCAGACTAAAGCTGTCAAGTTTTGTACCAACTGTTCTTTACTGTATTGTAAAGACTGTCTGGCTTCTTTTCATCCCATGATGGGTGCTATGAAGCGTCACCAGCTGGTTTCGTCCCTGGAGTATCTTGCCCAGGAAACCACACAGCGACAAGTCAGTGTGGATGATCAATCAACTCAGCAGCCGTCATGCCCCAGACACGGTCGGTCATTCGACTTGTACTGTGAACCGTGTCGAATGGTGATTTGTACGGGTTGTGTGGTTGAACATGGGGGACACGCTATGCGAGATGTACCATCTGCAGCTGAGAAAGACAAGGTAAGACCCTAATGTATCTATGTGCCGAGACAGACCTTCGTGTACAAGTCGTTCGCCAAAATGGACGTTCCGGATCCCAAAGAGACGTTCAACAAAAACCACAAAAAAAAAATTATATACATTAAAAAATTAGAACGGAATCATGCACAAAGAAGCAGAGAACAGACGAATGAATTAAAAATCAGTATTCAAATCCTTTACCATGTTAGTTAATTAATTGTCGATATTCAAAAACATGTCATTTTTTGGAACTATAAGCTAAACGATTCTATAAAACAGTGAAGAACGGGATATTTTGTCCTGTACTGTAGTAAATCGTGTGAAAGTCGAATTGATCAAAGTATTATCTTTTAATATGTGAGAATATATGATCACTCCAGATCGTCAATAAAATGTCATCATCATAACAGAAATGAGCAAGAGGCAATTGACTACAGAGCTTAGTTCCTAATTACTTCATGCAGAAAATGGCTAGTCATTGACTACCTAAACGGCTATCACTTTAAACACATTTCCATGTTGAACTAGCTACAACAATTAGCAGTTGAGTATTGAACATGTAGCTGTGTTAGAAGTCTCCCCATACCGTAAGTCCAAATTCTAAGAACATCCAAACTTCAGGAACCTTGTTCAACTCGGCGGTTGACATTGAGGTCGTTGATATTGAGTATATGTACCGAGATACATGTACTACAGTGTTGATCGTGGAGTCTAAGGCTGTGAATGAATGAATGAATGACTATAGCTTAACGCCACATCGGCAATTTTCAGGTCATATCGTGGCGAGAACAAGTTGAAAGCACAAGCCAGTAAATGGTGTTCGACTGAAAGAGAACACCAACAATAAAACCGAAATTGACGAACATGTTGAAAAACCGTTAAAAAAGAACCAAAACTTAGTTAAAACTTGAAAACCATAACCATATAAGGTTTATCTGTGAATATGAGCTATTGATCTAAATAAGGTATCTTAGTCTAAGGTTGTGAAGACACACGTGTATGTCGCGTCATGTATGCCCTCTCTCCTCTCCCACATCGCTGAGAGGTCGTCGTGTAAGGCCAGTGGTTTTCTCCTCGCTACGCATTGTTTCTGCTCCCATATCGCTGACTGGCCGTCATGTAAGGTCAGTGCTTTTCTCCTGGCTATGCCTTGTTTCCTCATATCACTGAGAGGCCGTCATGTTAGACCAGTGGTTGTCTTCTTGTCATGCCTTATTTCCTCTCCCACATCGCTGACAGGCCGTCATTTAAGGACTGTGGTTTTCTCCAGGCTATGACTTGTTTCCTCCCTCACAGAACTGACAGGCCGTGAAGTCAGGGCTATGGTTTTCTACTGGCAATGTCTTATTTCCTCTCCCACATCGCTGACAGGCCGTCATGTGAGGACTGTGGTTTTCTCCAGGCTATGGCTTGTTTCCTACCCCTCACAGAACTGACAGGCCATCAAGTCAGGACTATGGTTTTCTACTGGCAATGTCTTATTTCCTCTCCCACATCGCTGACAGGCCGTCATGTGAATACTGTGGTTTTCTCCTGGCAATGGCTTGTTTCCTATCCCCACATCGCTGACAGGCTGTCCAGTAAGTCCGGTCGTTTCTCCTGGCTATGCCTTGTTTCCTCTCCCCACATCACTGCCAAGCCTTTGTGTAAGGCCAGTGGTTTTTTCCTGCCTTTTGTCATATGACTGACAATCGGACAGATCAGGTCACTGTTTTTATCTGGAAATGTCACGCTTCCTCCCCCATATTACTGACAAGTGTAAGGCCAGTGTTTTTTTTTTGTTTTTTGTTTTTTCCCTTTCGCATGTAAAGAAAGTAGTCTTGACTTCAGCATAAAACCGATGTTAGACAAGCCAGTCAATGAGAAATAATTCAACAAATGTCTCCCATAATTGACAGGTAATGATTTTTTTTTGTCATTACAGCCAGCTGTTTTGAGCAGGAATAGTGAACTGGAGAAGGTCTTACAAGAAACCAAAGAATCACTGTCAGGAGTTAGGAGGCTGCAGAATAAGATACAGGTCGGTATTCTCCATGGCACCTGTTCAGCCTGTGTTGTCCTCCATAAACTGGTGACGCATTTTAAGTATCTACAATATTGCTATCATTCACAAGTCCAGGTAACATACAGCTGTCAATCATCTAGTTTTGATAAAGTTCTATTCTGCCACACATTATATATGTACATTTAAATTAAAGAGTTAAACCCGAACAGTGACGACTTCCAGTAAAAACAGGGTAATGTACGGACTGATGCGGGGATTTATATGTGTGATGGACGTGTCTATTTTACCTATCTCTGGTTTATCTAACCAGACTATCGTATCATTAATATGACTTTCTTATTAGTGACACACACGCGATATGCCCAAATGTAATACATTTTATATATCATCGCCCATCATACGCTGTCATAATAATATCTATGATACATACACGTACAACATTTGATCTGATGAGGCGACAACGTTCGGGTTTGAACCAGCCCCAGGCATCTCAGCTACTCTACAAATCATCTAAGGCTTCACCATCTCGTCCTGCACAGAGGATCAGTTGTGATGGCACGACCCATTTGGGGATTGAACCACGTACCTTGGGGTTTGAGTCGACACTTACATATACATCCGTGGACTGCAGGGAAATCCCCTCCACCCCGGAGATACATTGTTGCGACACTTGTGTGGTGCTTATCTTTCACCCTGATACACATACATATATAACTTCTTGAACACATATTTCTTAAGGTCTGTATGAGGTAATAAATGATTTCTCTGCTTGGCAGGAAAACCAGGAACTTCACACTGAGGAGGTAGAAAAGGCTTACTGTGCAGCCTTGGAAGCTTTACAAGCCTGGAGGCAGCACTCCTTAGATGGTATAAAAACCCGCTATTCACAGTGGTGTGTGGAGTGTAGCGCCCTTCTAAAAAATGTCCAAATACAGGCTCAGGAAATCGATAGGATGGTACAGGCTTCCAAAAAGTTGTTAGCGTCAGTGGACGTCGAGTTTTTAATGGTAAGTCAAACCTGCACAGTCTCAAATATTGGTTCAGCTGCCTCAACTCCAAATGTTACCCATCACCCAGTTACCCTTAGGAACTGTAATTATGTCTTCAAATCCATCTCATGCTGCCTGATCTGCTAAGGTTTTAGATCCTTAAAGTTCAACAGCTTTATTTTGCTCAGTGGTACCCTATGGTTGCTGTCAACTTTTCTACCTACAACCGAACCACTGTTTGATTTAAGCAATGAAAAAGCAACATGTAAGGTCAAGAGGAACATATTGTATGCTGTTTTTAAAAAACAAGGTTTGTATGTAGACAGATGTTGGAAAATTACATTGTATGCAGCACCGTGGGATTTGTTAGTCGGAATTGAGAGCTGATGTGGACTATGTAATAGACCAGGGAATGGTATAAATGCTTGAGGTAAAAGCCAAAGGTGCCTGTATACTTGGGGAGATATGATCCAATTATTTCAATTATACCTGTGTTCTTGTTACATGCTGAGGTGAAAGTATAGCCACAGTATCTCAGTTTTACTTATCATCTTTACATGGTCCTGTATGCGTTTTCAATTTTGTTTGTTGACAGGGTTCCACGGACTTCACCAAAACGTATGTATAAATGTGTTATACCTCTCTAGGTTTGTTATACATGCACGTGACTATTGTCAGCAGGTATGTTTCTGTAAAAATGGGTACCAGCACTGTAGTTGTCCAAAACATGACTCAAGTGTAAAATATATCTAATGTACAAGCATACGTTTGTCCAGACAAACTAGATCTAATCCACTAGGAATAGTACATCATGACATTCTCACAACTGCGCTGATTACTTCACGACAGCGTCTCTTTGCTTTTTCTTCTCTTCTCACAGAATTGATGACCAGCTGGATGAGATAAGAGCAGATCTGGAGAAACATGAGTTCAGCAGACGGAAGCTTCTAGATTCTGTACAACATGACCAAGTTGTTCCTAGACAGGTGACTGTGAAAGAAACAGCACAAGAACGTCAGGACTTAGAAGCAGCAGTCGGTGGGCAAATGTCACCCCTACGTGTTACAAGTAGGTTCTTATGTGTATAAAAGGTATACAGTAGGGTGTGCTCAGATGACATAAATGACTGTAGGGTTTACATTAGTATGTGCATCGAGGACACAAACATAAAATGGAGAAGGTGCACAGATGTGTATGCGGAAAACACACGGTAGACTGTGTCAAGGAAACAAACCGATATGAGTTGTAATACAGTTGGGTGCACTGAGAAAATGAATGGTATTCCAAGAGCAACGAAAGTAAGAAAAGTTTACAAAAAACACAAGTAGTATGAGGTGTACGCTAGGGTGTGCACAAAACAAAGACTATTGTCAGGTTACAGTAGAGTGTGGGCAAAAGACACAAAGTAATGCAAGGTGTAAGTAGAGGGTATACAGAGGACACAAACTAATTTGAGACATGCATTAGGGTGTGCACAAAACATAACGCGTAAACTTATCCATTCCTGTGGGGCCTCCGCGGCTCAGTCGGTTAGCGCGCTAGCGCAGCGTAATGACCCAGGAGCCTCTCACCAATGCGGTCGCTGTGAGTTCAAGTCCAGCTCATGCTGGCTTCCTCTCCGGCCGTAAGTGTGAAGGTCTGGAAGCAACCTGCGGATGGTGGTGGGTTTCCCCCGGTCTGTGCCCGGTTTCCACCCACCATAATGCTGGTCGTCGTCGTATAAGTGAAATGTTCTTGAGTACGGCGTAAAACACCAATCAAAAAAAAAATCAAAAAATAAATAAACTAATCCATTCCCTTAAGGTCCCTACAAGAGATGCAAGCTAATGTAAGGCATGCACTAGGGTGGGCAAAACAAGATACAAACTAATGTAAGGCATGCACTAGGGTGGGCAAAACAAGATACAAACTAATGTGAGGCATACACTAGGGTGGGCAAAACAAAATACAAACTAATGTGAGGCATGCACTAGGGTGGGCAAAACAAGATACAAACTAATGTAAGGCATGCAATAGGGTGGGCAAAACAAGAATGTGAAGCATGCAAAAGGGTATGCACAAAAGATACAAACTAATGTGAGGTATGCAATGGGGGAGGGGGAAAACAAGATAGATACTAAGGCATGCACTATGGTGGAAAAACGAGAAACAAACAAATGTGAGGCATACAATAGGGTGGGCATAATCGATACAAACTAATTTTAGGCGTGCGCTAGGGTGGGAAAAACAAGATACAATCTAATATCAGGTATACAACTGGATGTGCACAGAAGACAAACTAGTATCAGGTATACGGTAGGATGTGCACAGAGGATACAAACTAATGTGAGGTATACAATCGGATGTGCACACAAGACGCAAACTGCTGTAAGTTACACAGTAAGATGTGCATAGAACACACAGACTCATGTGAGGTATACAGTAGAAAATGCACACAGGATGCAAACTAACGTCAGGTATACAATGAGGTGGGCACAGAATACACATATTAATGTGAGTTATACAGTAGGGTGTGCACAGAAGACATAGGCTAATGTGAGTTATACAGTAGGTTGTGCACAGGAGACATAGTCTAAGGTGAGTCATACAGTAGGATGTGCACAGAAGACACAGGCTAATGTGAGTTATACAGTAGGGTGTGCACAGAAGACACAGACTAATGTGAGTTTTACAGTAGGGTGTGCACAGAAGACACAGGCCATTGTGAGTTATACAGTAGGGTGTGCACAGAAGACATAGGCTAATGTGAGTTATACAGTAGGGTGTGCACAGACACAAACTGATGTGAAGTATGCAGTGGGATGTGCACAGAACACATAGGCTAATGCGAGGAACACAGGCGGGTGTGCACAAATAACACAGGCTAATGTGAGATATACAGTAGGGTGTGCCCAGAAGACAAAAACTAATGTGAGGTATACAGTAGGGTGTGCCCAGAAGACAAAAACTAATGTGAGGTATACAGTAGATGTGTACAGAGGACACAAACTAATGTGAGACATAAAATAGTGTGTGGTACTTGTAAAGTTTACAGTGGGCTCAGAAGTTAAAAGGTATTTAGTAGGCCATTGTAAGAAATATAAAGCCAGTGTAAGCAATGGTTTGCTAAAAATAAATAAAAATGTAGTGTATATAACGGTATGTTTACTGTACGTGTACAAATTAGCAGGTGTACTGTTAGATCAGGACTGGTGTGTGTGTATTCTTTAGTGCCTGGGTGATATTTACCTCATGTATACAAATCAACAGGAGCACTGTTAGAACAGGACACACAGTGTACCACTCAGTATCTGGGTGATATATACTCCATGTGTACAAATTAGCAAATGCACTGTTAGAAGAGGACAGATGGCAGGGTACCTCTCACTGTCTAGGTAATATGTATTCTATGTGTACAAATTAGCAAATGCACTGTTAGAACAGAACACATGGCAGAGTACCCCTCATTGGCGGGTGATATTTACCCTATGTGTACAAGTTAGCAGGTGTTTACTGTTATAGCAGGATTGATGAAAGTGTGCCGGTCATGGTCTGGGGGATATTTACCCCGTGTGTACAAATCAGCAGGTGTATACTGTTAGAGCAGGACAGATGAAAGTGTGCCCCTCAGTGTGATATTTGCCCCATGTATGCTGGCCGCCGTCGAATGGGTGAAATGTTCTTAAGTGCTGCGTAAAACACCAATCAAATAAATAAAAAAATAAATAAATCAGTAAATAAATAAATATATTGTTAGAGCAGGACAGATGGAAGTGTACCCGCCGGGGTCTGGGTGATATTTAACCCATGTGTACAAATCAGCAGGTGTATTTTGTTAGAGAAGAGCAGATGAAAGTGTGCCCCTCAGTGTCTGAGTGATATTTACCTCATGTATACAAATCAGTTGGTCTACTGTTAATACAGAACATATAACACATTCTACCCCTGAGTGCCTGAGAGATATTTACCCCATGTGTACAAATCAACAGGTGTACTGTTAGGGCAGAACAGTAACATATTGTTACCTATCCCTCAGTGTCTCGACCTGTGATATTTAACATATAACTGATAACAGAATATATGTCAACTCACTTAATTATTTATGAAGAAGTATCCAGGTAAAAACTCGCCATTATTTGCTAGATTCAAATGCAGTCAAACACTTATTTCAAAAGGAGATAAAACCCTCATATCTCTTTCATTATTAATAGTAAAGGGTATATACCGTGCAAGAAATGTTATTTAGAACACCCAAGGGCATATTGAACTCAGTGCTTTCCAATAAAACCCCGCGCTCTCCTATAGAACCCCAGGGCTGTCCTGTAGAACCCCAGCGCTGTCCTGTAGAACACCAGGGCTGTCCTATAGAACCCCAGGGCTGTCCTGTAGAACCCCAGGGCTCTCCTATAGAACCCCATCACTGTCCTGTAGGACCCCCAGAGCTGTCCTATAGAACCCCAGGGCTGTCTTGTAGAACCCAAGGGCTGTCCTATAGAACCCCAGAGCTGTCCTGTAGAACCCCAGGGCTGTCCTGCTAAACCCCAGGCCAAGCTGTGCTATAGAACGCCGGCGCTGTCCCATAGAACCCCAGGGCTTTCCTGAAGAAGCCCAGCGCTCTCCTATAGAACCCCAGGGCTGTCCTGTAGAACCCCAACGCTGTCCTATAGAACCCCAGGGCTGTCCTGTAGAACCCCAGCGCTGTCCTATAAAACCTCAGGGTTGTCCTGTAAAACCCCAGCGCTGTCCTTTGGGACCCCTTGGCTGTCCTGTAGAACCCCAACGCTGTCCTATAGAACCACAGCGCTGTCCTATAGAACACCAGCGCTGTCCTATAGAACCCCTGGGCTGTCCTCAAGAACACTTGTTTAGAATTCCTGTAGAGCATTTCTATGAGGGTAGAGACTCCATTTATGAGAGTATGAGATTTACATGTATTTCCTCACTTGGTATAAGTTTGGTTTTTATATTTAAATATTTATCCATCATTCAAAAAATATATTGAAGAAAATTGAGTCTAATACTTATTCACTACTAATAATTCTGATGGATTAAATAGTCTTTTGGATATTTTAGCAAAAGAAAGTCACTTGGTAAGTTGTGTGTGGCGAGTTACCTCCCTTAGTAGACAAACTGCTTCGGTAGCGTGTTACTCCACGAATGACAACAGGCCTACTACAGCTTCACAGTGAATTGTATGTTTAAATGTGCCATAAATGACAACTAAAATCAAGTGTCGGATAGAGGAAGGCATTGTCCTTGTTGTAGGTGATAAGTTTCAAAGAATTTAGAGCGCTATAAATCTGTATTTTAACCCAGTACTTTGTCTAAGCTGTAGCCGTCATTTAGTCATGGATCCAGTTCTTGTCGAAGCTCAACTTTTTTATACTGGCTGAAAATGACAGAGATCTGTATATAAACTACATTCATGTCAAAAATATGTGTCATTTTATCCTAAGAGATTGTGTTGAGAAAGTAAAACACGGTATGTGTACAGGTATTTACACCTCAGTCTTACAGCGTGTGTTTATGGTTTGCTGTTGTTTATGCTGCATCTGTTGTGTGTTTGCAGAGCCGACGCTGAGATTCACAGAAACAGACGACAGGAAGCTGAGAATCACTGACAGCGGCTGTGTGGTAGAGGGTAAGGGATTGTCCAGGGTGTGGAGGTGGAGGAGAGCTGTGACAGACGGGCGTTACGAGACGGGCAGGTACTACTGGGAGGTACACATCACCTGTTCACATGACTGTAACTGTCGTGTAGGAGTGACACAGGAGAGCTGTGGTGTGAGGGGAAGGACAGACTCTGGCCGTAACTCCTGGTACACTGGGATGGTGTACTGTGGTGATGAGGTCAGGTGTTATAGTCACAGTGGTGGTGGTGAGATCAAACCTGGCTATCTACAGTGGAGACGTTACACACGACCTCATCACCTGGGTGTGTACCTGGACTGTGATGACCAGTCACTGACAGTCCTGGACTGTGACAACAACCAGGTAATGTACACTGACAGTGGTGTTGTCGTCACAGAGCCTCTCGTGCCATCGGTTGGGTTTTGTGTCAGGTCTGGATCTGTGTCTGTGTCTGCTCGTCTGGTAACGGGTGACTCTGCAACTCTACCTCAAGTTCTCTGTGATATGATAAGCACTACCTGACCCTCGGGTAATTATTCATTACATCCTTTCCATAATATTTTCATGCGTTGAGGGAGACTGTTTTGTTAGGTTTTTTTTTTAAAAAAAGAAAGACCAGTTTGTGTATTGATGTTTTAGTTAATGTGAGCAATGTGGCTAATTCAGTATGTATAGCTTGTTCTGCAAAGTGGTCAGTGATCTGTCACAAGCTTACAGCTTGGTGTAGTTATACACAGTCTGCTTCACTTGTCCTAAACATCAATGTCAGGTTTCTTTCAGACAAAATACATGTAGATAATGGCTGGGTTGTTTTATTTTTTAGTAATGGCGACTTGTAAATCAGTATAATCAGGAATGTCACTGAGCAAAACGGGTCACAGTTTATACATGACAATTCATATTGTCAACATGGTACATGTTGTAATTTTTGTTGTGTTATGTAACTTTAATTCCTAAAAAAAAACTAAATGAGAGAAATATGCCTTACCCTTTTAGCTTAGACCGGAGTATTGATTTTCCTTAATGATTATGTATTAAATCTTCAACGTGAAAAATATATATACCCTAACTTTCGTGTGGTACCTTGCCATACCTCTACATGCAGCTTGTACTTTTGTCTACAATATTCTCAGCTACCACTTTTTTAGCTGTAGTGGTTGAAAGTGAAGTCATAACATTTTCTTACCTTGGTAACCGTCAGTGAGGTGGGTAAGAACTCTGGCAAGGGGGGAAGTTTTCAGTTCTATCCAAAACAATTAAACCTCAGATGTATTTTATTTTGACATGTTAGATGCAAAGTAGCACAGTAGAACTTGATAGTGTATGAATAACTTAAATGCCTCTGTGTCAGTTTTATCCAATCAGTCCTCCTTCTTCAGTTCGGAGGCAAGTCTTGGACCCAATTTCCTGAATTGCGCATTTTTAACCTATTAAAAGGACAAGTTTTAAAATGTTTTGTTAGTAATATATTTATATGAATTTGGCACTATAACCAAAATCTTACATGTCCAATGACAAAAGTCAAAGTTCAGGGCTGTCTGTAGTAGCCCACCTGGGTTGATACTCTACACGTAAGAGTTTGGGATAGGATGTTTTGTGGAGAATGGGGTTTCTATTTCTTTTCTGTCAAAAAGAAAATTTGCAGAAATGAACATTTACCCTGTATTACATTAAAATGCAACAAGTGTTGTCCTTAGATTGTAAAATTTTACCACCTCTACTCAGCTGCGCAGAAGTCATGTAGGAATTACTAAGCCTATCCCCACTTGTACCTGTAGAAATGAATTACAAAAACTGAACAACTTTTTATTATTAATGTTGCCCAGAGAGCACATTTAATCAAATTTCATCAAACGTGAGAAGCAGATCAACTTTCAGACCTATTTGAAACACAGCATTAGCATATTTAATGTTGTAAAGTCACTTTGCACATAACAAAATTGAAACACATAATCGTGCATTGTACACTATGTGTCATACATGTATGTAGGTGTTTCAGAATATGTGACAAAAATAACTTGCTACGTCTAAATGTATACACATGGCTGTGACCTGATACAGTCCTGGTCAAATAAATGCAATATCACACTCACCTGTGTAAATAAAATTTGGAAGTACAAGCCTGATAAGTGTAAGGGTGAAATTTTGCATAATTAACAGGGTGGGGATGGGGGAGGTGGGTAGATAGGGTTGGGGTTGTAATGGTTGGGGATAACCCATGGTAAATACAAAAAAGTAGTCCAGTTAAGACACGCACAACTTGACCTTATCACAATAAAGGTGATCAGGCAAAATTGGGATTTTTGATTTTAGTCATGACATCTTCTTACCTTTATAACATTCATGGGGTGGGTAATAACACTGGGCGGAGGGTTTTTAGTTCTATCCAAAACAGATTCTGATATAATTTAACAGGATGCAGTGCAGAAATTTAAAGTGTGTCTTTGTGGCAGTTTTATCCAGTTTTATCAGCGCTTGTTCACACTTCATTTCGGAGGCATATCTTGGACACAATTGCCCGAATGGCGCATGTATAACCCATAAGGTGTACTGGGAGTATACTTGAGGCACATCTGAGGTGTACCCTTGAGGTAGGACATATATGATGGTGTGTCTGAGGTATACATGTACTTGGGGTTGTAGGCCAACATGTATGTGAGGTGTATTGAAGGTGAACCTGAGGTACTATGGTTGGTAAAAAGATGATAGCTGAGGTGTGTCTGAGGTATAGGTGGAGGTATAGCTCAGGTATATGCTATTGGCAAGAGGGATGTACCTGAGTGTAACATTTATTACACTGTTTTCACTTTTATTTTGGTAAAAAACAATCTCAAAACCCTAAGCTAATGGCTATATCAATTATAGATAAAGTTGTAAATTTGTAAGTGCATGCAGTATTTTGTTTGCAGTTTCAGTAATTTTCAGCTGATTTTTGTATGTGCTCACACAAATTCAGCCCCAAGAAGTATCAGTCAGTGCACATTTGGGTTCCTTTCCCACAGCCTGGAAAAGGACATTCTCATGTGCAGTAATCTCTGAATAATCAAGGAAAAAGCTACATTTATCCATGCTCTTTTGTTGGACAATTTTTGTACAATGAATGGCAAGTGTGTATTGGGTGAGACAAAGTCTTATATTTATTTTGTAAACCTTTTTTTTGGACAAAAAATTGTAATTTTGTAGTCATCATTTTGTTTGAGGTAAAATGCCTGAATCTGATCTCTAATTTGAAAACTTAGAGAATTTGGGAAGAATTTGAAAAAAAGTTTCTTCCCACCATAATGCTGGCAGCTGTCGTATAAGTATGTATGGCATAAAATACCAGTTAAATAACTCAAATCTTGATATCATTGTTTCCTGTATGTTTAGCTTTTTTATTTAATTTGTTTATTGAAGCTTTGCCTTTACTAACAAATTGTCACTACATGTACCTGGCCATAGTTTGAGTAAATACATCAACAGTATTTTGCATTGGAGTATTATAAACATGTCACATGTTCACAATATTAAACATTTTGTGATGTTTATCAGCTGTCAGCACACAATATAAACATGTGTTTATTAAAAAAATATATAAAAAAAATGTCTTTTTCCTAATATATCGACCTCATTACTAAGTGAATATCTGATGTGTTTACCCTAATAAACACATCTCTTAGTTGCTTAACATGTTTCTTTCATGAATAAAAACCAATACTTGTTTTAAAACTCTAACAGAAATGTGTTTAAAAGCTAAACTCTTTTTTTAGTATGTAAGCAATGTGAGGAAGGATGCTAAGTATTTATATTATCAATTATAAATATTTCCTTTCAACGAGATTTCCTTGTAAGTGCTGTGATGTAAGATAATATGCATTACTGCACATTGTATTCACTGCCCCGGTTGATCCATATCATGTAAGTAATACACCGTGTCTGGTGATTACATATGATGACATTGTGATGATTTCGCCCAGTGCAAGTCATATGTTTTAGCTGTATTATATACTTTTCTTAATACATGTATATACGTTGATTACATGTATGCTGTGTGTCAGTTGTTAAAGGATTTTGTTCAGAACATAGATTGTGTTTGACTTGGATGTGCTTAGTCCGGCAAACTGATAGGTGTAAAGTTGTTCCACTGCGTTTCTTTGGTTTTTGTTTTCAAATTTGATGTAAATAAGCCTGCCCAGAATTTTTCAGTGATAAACCTGATCAATTGTGCTGTACATGTATTAACGTTGATTCTCTTTTATTTCTTACATGTATGAATAACTACAACATGAGCTATCTCCTTCTTGTGTTTAAGCAGCATACCCAGATCTGTAGATCTACATGTGCCTAAAGTAAATTGACATGTATAATATACACCCTGGCATTATCTGCTTGTAAGACACTCACAGCCAACTAGTAATGGCTCGTATTACTATGTGTGCTCTACAGAATGGGTAGATAGTTCCATTTTAAGTTAACCTCAAAGACCACCATTCGTCTCCAACTTGATGTGAAGCTCATGTATCCAAACGCTTGATATGTTGCAATGTGCGAGATGGTCAGAGTGTTTTTGATTCTGTCCCCATACATGTATGTTCAAACCCACAACAATGTGTCCATCTAAAATCAGCTGGAAAATCATTTTTGATGGCTGAACTTTGGAAATGTGAAAGTCTGGCTTTGGGTAATTCTACATCAGTGACTTCTAATATATTGCAATTAACATTACTGCATTTTATAAAATTCAGTTCTGCTTAAGCCATGATGCTAGGGGAAGTGTACATCGCTACGGTTTATATATCTACATGAACAGTTGGAATGAAACCCAAACTGAGGTAAATCGACAAGAGACCGTATTCCGCCGGTTACGTGTGACTATTTGGCAGCTATCATACTGTTGTCGCTGTTCTGGTTTTACTCTCCATACCGTGCGTCTTTAATTATATTGTACCTGATTTACCTTAAGAAGCGGCGTCATCACTAGTACACACCCTATCTGCTTTCTTCTGTATAAGTCATTTAAATTTTAATTTAATAATAAATTATTACAAATTGCAACTCCTAGTGTGGGTTTTTATAATAACTTATTTGTTTCAAGAAGACACTGGAAAACCTAAAGATGACCAAACCTATCCTGACAAATATCATGACTGAGAGTAGTGACGATAACTTCCTTTAAGAATAGATTTGTTACATACTCCGTTGTTACAATTTGCGTTTCAGACACTAACGCAATTTGTAACAAAACGCAATTTGTAACAAAAGGCAATTTCTAATAATTATTAAAATTTGAAACTTTTTTGTAATAAATTATTACAAATTGCAACTCTCAGGGTGTGTTTTCTTGATAACTTATTTCATTCAAGAAGACACTGGAAAATTTCATCTAACGATGAACAAAGCTAACCTGACAGATGTCATGAATGGTATCAATGACGCTTAATTCATTTAAGAACAAGTTTGTTACAACATGCGCAATCACGTTAGCGCAATTTGTACCATCACCATTTGTGCACATTTTACCAGTACCAATGCGGTTATTTAGAAAAAAGGGTGTGTGATGTTTACGGGGGTGGTGGTGAGGGGTGATTATTGAAGAGGTTTTTGATGTCTTTGTAAGACTATGATTTTTGCTACGAGGGGGTATGATGTTAACTGTGAGGGTTTATAGTGTCAACATCGGGGCGTTTTCCATTATTACAAAAAGACCAAACTAAATGAATGAGTGAGTGATTATGACTTAACGGCACTTCTGCAATATTTCAGAAATACCATGGTGATGACATGTTTACACTCGGAGACAATAAATGGTTTTCAAGATTATGGGAAGATTCAAAATAGAAACAAAAAAGAACCAAACCTCGTTAAAACTAGGAAACCACAAGATGCTTTAGAATAAAAAATATATTTTGCGATATAGGTCAATGGCCTTGAAATTTTTTTAATGGTAGCATCACCCGCAATGGTGTCAAATAAATTGAATATAGTGTTGACTGCGCAGAACTTTTCCCGAACATGAGCTAAGTCTACACAGTCAACTAAGATATGTTTCATGCCGTATTGAGCATCTCATCAAGACACTCGGGAGCACTGCTCCTATCAAGAATATAACTGTGTGTCAAACGAGAAGGTCCAATACGGCATCTGGTTAAAACTACTTGATCTTTACGAAACTTACCATGTGTATAAGAATTATAGCCAATGGCAGGGCAAATAGCGTGCAATTTATTTTATTACCTCCTTTAATTAATTTAATCACTTCTCCTTGACTTTTCCGAGAAAGTACTAGTGAGCTTCGTGGTAGCGACCACTTTCCTCTTACCCTAAAACATATCACTTCTACTTCTTTAGAACACGTAGACAGAAGGACGTTCGATAAAGCAGATTGGATCACATTTTGACATGATCTGCGAGGCTAATATCACTCCAGAGATTCTCAGTGCAGCAGATGACCCTACCATAAAATTTAATGAGCTTGTTTTATGAGCTGCCGATAGAAGTATATCTAAGACCTCGACAAATACAAGTCCAAAAGTAACCCTCGTACCACAATGAATGTCGTAAAGTCCTCGAGGGCCTGAAAAAGGCAGAACGCAGATTTAATCATTGTTCTACTGATAATAATTTAAACCAGGTTAGTTGTTTTAGAGCTAAAGCTCGTCGATTCCTCAAGTCCAAGAGACGATCTTTTTGGCGGAACTTTCTTTCGGACACTACGTCAAAAACAACCATGCGTAAGGTCTGGAACAAGGTTCAGAAACTTAAGGGCAAACATAATAAAGCAAAACTCTAGCTTATAAAAGATGAAGATAATATATTAACCTTTCCATCTGATATAGCAAATAAATTAGCAGAGACAATTTCCAACAAATCTTTTTCTGAGAATTATACTTCAGAATTCCAGCATATTAAAATCCAGAAGGAGAAAATTTCTGCTAAAAATTTAGAAATTATAATCGTCCTTTTACTATCGCTGAATTTAAAATTGCATTACCGGCACACGATACTGCGCGTGGCCCTGATAACGTATATTATAAGTTTCTGAACCATTTACCACCTGATCCACTTGAGACTCTCTTGGACTGTCTTATGATATTTGGATAATTGATAATTTTCAACCCCCATGGAGGGAGGCGTGTATCACCCCGGTTCCCAAACCGGGTAAGGATCATACTGATCCGTCTAATTACCGTCCCATACCTCTTCCCAGCTGTGTCTGTAAGACTATGGAACGGATGATTAATGATAGACGTGTTTGGTTTCGTGAAACCAACAATTTAATATCTAATATACAGTGTGGTTTTCGGCAAGGTAGATCTAGTATGGATCACCTTGTTCGATTCGAAACCTTTTTTCGTGGTTTTATCAATAATAAACATGTGGTGTCGATATTTTCCGACCTTGAACAAGGCCTACGACACCACATGGAAATATGGTATTTTAAAAGACCTTGCTGATATGGGTCTTAAATGTCGATAACCGATGTTCATATCAGAATTTTTATCTGATCGTCAGTTTCAGGTTCGGGTGGGTCTACTCTTGCCGACTCGAATAAGCAGGAAATGGTGTACCCCAGGGCAGTATTTTATCACCAGCTCTGTTTAGGATAAAAATAACTAACTTAGGAAAATCCTTAACATCGGGCACAGAGGGTTGTTTATATGTTGATGACATCCTTATATGCTTCCGAGCTAACAATATGAATAATATTGAACGTCAGTTCTGGCTTTGTCTGAATAAAATCGAGAAATGGCCAATTGAAAACGGTTTTAGGTTAAAATCGGTGGTATGCATTTTTGTAACAAACGAAAATTTCATCTTGAACCCGATCTAAATTTTGTGGTAAACAGATTAAAATTGTTGGTGAAAGTAAATTTTGGAGTATAATATTGGATAATAAATTATCTTGTAGACCACATATAAATATACTTAACCTGCGGATGGCCGTGGGTTTCCCCCGAGTTTTGCCCGGTTTTCACCCACTATATTGCTGCTGGCCGTCGTATAAGTGAAATATTCTAGAGTATGGCGTAAAACACCAATTAAATAAATAAATAAATATAAAAATACTTAAAGCTAAATGTACAAAGGCTCTCGATATAATCAAGGTCGTGTCTAGCACCGAGTGGAGTGCTGAAGATCTATTTTATTAAATTTTTATCGTTCTATGGTGAGGTCTAAATTAGATTGTGGTGAGGTCTAAAAAAGTTCTGCTAGGAAGTCGTATAATAAAATGTTGGATCTGATTTTAAACTTGTCCAAACATTTTTCTTTCATGTTGGATGTTTTCACTACTATATCTAAGAGTTGCACCGCCTCGTGTTTTTAAGTTGTTCTCCCCGCGATATTTCCAAGATATTGCCGATGTGGCGTTAAGCCATAATCATTCATGCATTCATTCTTTGATTCTGTATTAATTTGCCAAAGGGACACGGACAATCTCTCATTTTGGGAATTATTTCCTACCCGAAGAAGGAAAATATCTTCAATAACATTTCATGGGGTTGTCACAGTTGTGTTGCCAACCATGTCCACGTAGGCCTACATATCCGTCTCGTGTTAAACCTAGACGGGATTCCCCCACAGCGAAAACGATACGAGCACATGTGATGTCTTAGCACAGTATTGCTTCTGACAGGAGAATTCCCAAACGATTGCGCTGTCCTAGATGCCTTCAATTTTGAATATAGCGCCACTGCCTAGAAAATATCTCTAGTTGCAAGTTGTGGAATGCAGGTAGTCAATACTGGACATTATATTGTTGGAACAGGGGAGGTAACAAGGGTCTAGGTACTGGACTAAATTCTGATATCTAGATGAATGTCACACATATGGTTTACAAGTAAATTAAGTCAGCGAATTTTCCAAAGTATTCTAAAACCACTGAGTACATCCCTCTTAGTTCTCCAAGTCGTGCTGCAAACTTAGTCTCCCCTGGTATGAAAAAAACTTTCTGATGTAAAGTGTCGTAAGTGTCGTATTAGTAACAAGTAGTCGCAAAGAAGGGCTGTGGTCGCAAATTACCACGTGCCGATAAAACATATGCTTAATGGTAGCGTTAATATTCACCGTTCTGGCCAATCGATTCTCTGAAAACGAGGCACGGACCGTTCTGCTGCTTGAGGCGGAAAATGACGACGGAGAGTTCCCGGATGTGCAAATTCCGGCGTAGTGCGGGACATTGATCAGAAGCTTTCTAGCCTAATCCAATAGTTCTGTGCCTCAGAAGCATTCGCTCTCAGGCAGCAAAAATCGGGTATGTCTGAATATATTTATTTCACTTTTACGACGGCGGCCAGCATTATGAAGGAAGCCGGGTGGAGCCCGGGGGAAACCCACAGACCTTCCCTCCTACGGCCGGAGAGGAAGCCAGCATGAGCTGAACTTAAACTCACAACGACCGCATTGGCGAGAGGCTACTCGGTCATTACGCTGCTCTAGCGCGCTCACCAACTAATCCACGGAGGCCCCATATCTGAATGTAATCCTGGGACTTGATTTGATCAAATTTCCGCTATATCTGTGCACATAGGTTAATACGAGTTAAAACTAACACAGTCATTTGGTCATACTGTATTCTATTACACCTTCCCGTTCCTATACAACAGTGTTCCGGGTAAAATCACAGTAGTTTTGCCTGCAATCGACATTTTGGACACAACTTTCATCGGCATTTCTAATTCTCATGTGATGTGTCTTAAAGGGCTAGATATCGCACTTGCTCGTTTTACAAACTTAACTGCCGTCGTGTAGGTGGATGGTAGTTAAATGTGGTGTTGAACAACAGTCAAATTGAAATCCAACAATTCATATGAATCCTTAAACTTTCCTTCATTCAACAATATGGTAGTTGACAAATGGTCACACATAGCCGGTGAAATAAGGCGTTTGTACCTTATGTACTTGTTGCAGTTGTTTAAACCCAGAAAGGTGAAAAAGACCTATGACCAATTTACCTCAGTTACTTGCATCACTTACTTAACCCAGAAAGGTAAAATACCGCCTTTGGCCACTTTATCACAGTGACTTCTAACTCCACATGATGAACCGTTCTAAAAAAACAAAAAACAAAACAAGTTCCAAGTACAGATTAAACCCAGTCTTGAAATAGCAGTAATAGGTTGGTCAAAACTGGACGTAGAAGTCCGAAACTCAAACTTGATATGTGACTTGTTTTTAACTTGTTCTCGCCATGATATGGCTTTGATATTGCCGATGTGGCGTTAAGCCATAATTATTCATTTATTCATTTAATCGGCGAACGAGCTGCGCAGAAGGTTCAAATGACAGTTGAGCGCTACCGTTTCTTCTGACGCTGCTCTGCGTGTGTACTTCATATATGTTTTATGATCACACGTCACCGATATTTGTGACGTATTAAGGGAAAGAGCAAATGAGTTCACAGCTTTGAACCGTCTTGACACGGACATAAAGATTCTCCCCATTAAGTATGATGAACTGGTTTTAAAATAAGTACTGGAAACTTGTGGGACGGTGTAAGGGATTGAAAAGCGGGGAGCAACTCCACAGTTGTCACTCGTTACCGACGGTGAATTAAGACGAGATCTTTCTACATTATAACAAACATTAGATCCATGGTGTCCTTGCCAACCAGTCATGACGTCATCCCCTATACAGTGTAGAGTTTGAATCTCCTGCTAACCGATGACTTGAACAAACATGACTATTATTAATCAAGAAACAAAACTGATAATGTGTTCTTATCTACTGACCCTTTGCCAGCAGCCAAAGATATGGCTGCTTTTGCCCTGCACCGGTTTTTGTTTACAACCTCGGTCCAAGGAGCCTGCTGGAATTTGCTTTCCATCGCGTCTTACAGCTACGATATCACAATAACCAGATAGTCACACCAAACATTTATTACGTCATTCTCTCTCAGGAGATTGCGATAGTTTCGGGGTTGGTTTACTGGGGGCGCTGTAATATACACTGTTCAGATAACATCGTCTGCTTGTGAAATATATCTTAGTTTTGGTTTGTGTTTCAGGGTAAAAGGGATCGGTCGTCTGCGTGTGCCGTCGCTTCTGTGATACCGGAAATCACGTCCAGAAACACCAACGCTAAGACCGTCATGATCGCTGAAGGCAGAGGACATGATTAAAGGCGTCAGTCAGATAAAACTATAATCTTAATTGTTGAATATGGTAAATATGTTTGAAGCTCATAGACCTTATTATACGTACCAATGTTTTTGGCTCAATGTGATGTGAGTTTTACAGGCGCATGCCCTGAGTCACCAACCGTTGAACATCATCACCCAAAGCGTTGCTTGTGTCGTCCTGGTTAGATCGTGCTATAGCACACACGCTTGACATGATCGTTATATACGGCCAGTCCCCCATCACCGCCAACGCTGCCCAAGTATCATAGCTGTTCGGATTGGCTTTTCTCATTGGCTGTTAATAAAACTGCTTTTAAATCAAAATCTTATTTGTCCATAATGTATGACATTTCTGAGTTTATGCTCATGGACATCGCTACAACATCCCTGTAGGGGTGGTCTGTCCTGGTGCAACATTCGAGGGTTCCTGATCCCCCTTGGCCCCGGCAGTTCTGGCTAAAGTAAGCTCGCGAGATGATGAAAAATTCAAGGATGACGAAACCTCTTAGCATCTGTGATGGGAATCTACATTAGCAGAACTCCTGCATGTTAACAAGCCCGGCGTATTTCGCACAACTGGGGGCTCTTTTTATGTGATTTCTTGGAAATAAATTTAAAATATGAAACCAGCAGAAGACACAGCGGAATCACTTTTATTTGTTTATTTATAAAAATTCATAAAGTTTGCTGATTGTATCCATGCGTGGAAACATAGAAACAAAATCGTATACCAGTCATAGCCAATATGGATGTTCCAAGTCAATAATAACAAATCCAGTTCACATCACTATGCTTAACACAAACAAAGAACTAAGAAAGTAAGTGATGTATAAAATTAGAAAAGAATCATACAAAAAAAGCAGTCAACAGTTTTCAGTGATGAAAGGGCGCAAGGTGTTCCCCAGGAGGTTTACACGTTATAGACAGATTTGTCTGAAACATATTTTGTGTAATGCGTGATGAACAAAATAATTTCCTCTGCTGGCTATAGCACAATTATCCGGTACAACACCTGGTGAGTGTCCAGGGACCGATTTGGCCCTGGAAGCTCTAATCCTACAAATATCCCGGGCGCATTTTCTGCCATATATTTTTTTTTTTTTTTTTTTGCATATTTATCTTTTCGTTTAACTATAAAGAGTGATAATGTCGACTTAGAGCCTTTTGTTTATAAGCTATGCCCACTCTCATCTCATGGTCAGTTGACTTACTGTATGTAATGAACCTTTATGAAATCCTGTGCCTGGAATCGAGGAGACATGTAGCTGGTAAGGCGGCCCACGGTGGTGGAAGGACGTTCACACTCTAAACACTATAGTCTTACATTTAACATTGTAAATGTCCCAGCACATAAGAGTGTGTTTGACCACTTTATGAAGTGTTCATGTGTTACCGCTTGTGGGAGTGTTCACATCACAACTCCAATAACAAAGTTGGCTAATCAAAACCTTGAACCAACTGTTAGAACAGAGTTTTACAAAAGTTAGCAGTTTCAAAGGAGAGGGAATGTTAATACCTATAAAAAGTGTTAAAACATTAACACGTAATAAAACTGGTCAGATACAGGTAACTCTTGTACAGTCAAACCTCCTGATCTTTGCGGTGTTAAATATAGCAAGTACCTTTTAAGAGAGCATTTGGCATTTTCCTGAATCTTTATGGACAAGACAGAGACCATGTGAGGGTCTGCATGCGCTATTTGATTGGCGGTACTTCGATTTTTATCCAGAGTCCATACCTGCCAGCTTTGATTTACTTGGTGTATGAAATGATGTTTTGTAATCATTACTCTCTCCCCCATACTCAACAGTTTGCCATTCCGACCCAGCTTGTCAAACGCTGTTTACAAAGAAACCGTACGAGCAGTTAAGGGGACAATTCACACCGGATCTGGTGGCCTTAGCTGGTCTGAAGGGCCACTAGGTTTACTACTATGCTGATTAGATCCTTTTTGTGGAATTTTTGATGTGGATAATCTCGTACCACATTGGCAAATTAGGTTTTCAGGAGAGTACCTGAGGAACAGATGGGGCTACGTGCTACCTGCAAAGTAACATTGTTTTGAGTTTATACGGAAATGACATGAATCACTTATATAAATAGAGAGCAGACCGCAGAAGAGGCCACAATTGAAACATTTGTTTGCTTTAGTACTTTCAAACCCTTATTTCTCTTATCTGCATATGGGAACATCGTGGCTGGAATAAGTTGAAAACACAAGCCGCTTAATGGTTTTTGATATGGTAAGGAAAACAATCAAAATAAACCAAAATGGTGGCACATGTTTGGACCAGACAAAATGTACTTGAACACTGTGCTGGCAAACTGAGATCAAGTGAGAAACACAAGGTTTATTCAATGTTAATATTTACTTACTGTGTTTGCTGTTACTGTCAGTTTTTTGCTTTGTTAATCAATTGACATTTACAACCCCTTGAGATTTCAGTTCGGGGCATATCTGCTCCAGCGGGTTGGTCGAACTGGGCCAATCTGACCTCCTGTCTCTATCTCTGTAAGAGCCATGTTCAATGTTGGGATTGAAAATCTGGCAAATCCAGCCTGCCCTCAGACACTGGGATCCCGTTCTCTTCCATTAAGGGTCGCAACCCAGGGAGCAGGTACTCCACGATATGGGTCTATTATAATTACAGGGTCCATACGGGAGAGCTTTAGGTTAGTTGCCTTTTTGACGACAATGTTGCCCAGAGGCCGAATTTCACCCCGGAGACTCCATGGGAGTAATGCCGCTTGAATTCAGTTGGCAACTGTTGTAGATGTAATCTCATTATACTGGTTTCAGAAAATCCACCCAACGGTTGTCAGTTATATTTTCTGTTTGTGATAACGCTTACATATGATATGAACCTGTCTCTTGAGGTCATTTTGTAGGAAACTGATTTGTTTGAAATTTTGGATGTGAAGTTAAAGGCGAGCTGTGCAAATCATTGTTGGGATGTCACATAGTACAAATGTGTACAAAAACCATGAGGGAGTTACCTCCCCTGCATGGATAACGTACAGTTCTGAGAACTAAGTATCTACCATATCAATCAGTTCATTTGTATTAAATTGTAAAGCACGGTGGTATTTGCGTCGACAGGTAAGTCTTTTAAAACGGGGTATATATATATTTGGGGTGGAAATATTTATTCAGCTAGGTATTTTGTTTTTGTCCGTTTTCGGAGTTCTCTTTACTTGAAGGTGGTACCGACTGTCATACACTGTTTAGTTGGTCTGGTTGTCCTCACATCGACTCAAGGTAGACAGACCACTAAGGGCGTGTCCTTACATAGACTCTACCCTCAGGCTGTGGGTGAACCTCTAACACTGTCCCGTAAGTGGGAAGGTCTGCCAGCAACATGCGGATGGTCGTGGGTTTCCCCTGGGCTCTGCCCGGTTTCCACCCACCATAATGCTGGCCGCCGTCGTATAAGTGAAATATTCTTGAGTACGGCGTAAAACACCAATGAAAAAAAAAAAAAAAAAAAATCTAACACTGTCGATACGCCGGCAGGATATTTCGTTCCGACGGAAAACCAAGGATTTGATTGAGGTTTATACTGTTTAATTATGTCGATTATATGATAGAAAAACTATGAGCTGCCCATACGTCAAAACTAAGGATTGTTTATACATAAATGGTACTAAAAGTAAATCGAATCTTAAAATTATGTACGGATTTGCACACGTTATCTTCAGCCTTACTATACGGTATATAGGTTACGTCCCCGTAACGCTGTATATTTTACAATTTTAAGACCCTTATGTAGGTGTAGCCATGAGCTGAAAGGCTACTTGTATCTCCACACTTTTCACACTGAACGCTCTAACTAATCTATAAGGCCTACATGTACGTATACAGCCGTCCCGATTGGCTAACCTCTCATACCCTCAATTATCCGTGATCACTGGGCGACTCTCTAATGTCTGCTGACCTACTTTTACAGTCTGCTTAACGTTACATATCTCCTATTCAAGCTTTTGGGGTGTGTTTAAATTGTCCCTGTTACAAGCATTTGTCTCTGCATCCTTTGGGCAGGATTTGGTATATACGTATAGCAATAACCATAAATGTTGTGAAAGTAAAAATTGTCGATGGTAAAGTAATGCTGCAGACGAGATCGAGGCTGATTTGTTGTTCAAGATCTGAAGGGTAGTGCTGTAATTCAAAGTAGAACACTTTTATATGTACATTTTTTCTTCTCTTTTGTGTATCTTGAAGTTTCTGATGAATTTGTCACCACTTTTGATATAGAAATGTCAATTGGGCGTATTTGAACTAAATCACAGGGCAGGCTTCGATGTACACCTGCAGTCTTTGGCAATTAGTGATTTTATGATTAATTTTCAGAGTTCTCATTTGTAAGTGGTGGGAAAAGGTATTGCCTCCTGTGCTCTAATTATAGTGGCAAAATACTGGATAGCGAAACTGTTGTCAAGCTGCACTGCATCTTACCCGGAGATACTTGTGAAAAAAAAAAGAAAAAAAGAAACGGCGACAGACTTGGTTACAGAGGATCAAAATCGCCCAGTCCAATGCATCACATTAACCTCAAGGCTGTGTGATTTGTAACTTCCAAACAATGTGTCTACAACATCATCGGTCCCTACCAAAATTCATCTGGGAGCCCCACAGAAATTATCTATGTCTTTTCGACCATTAGATTTGCTTGTAAATTGCTACTATTTAGGCATTTACATGAGCAGTTAGAACAAAACCTTGACTGAGGTAAATTGACAAGAGGCCGTAGTTCACCGGTTACACTTCCGAGCTATCATACTGTCGTTGCTGCTCTTCCTTTTTTTACTCGCTATGCTGTACGTTTTTAAGTACTTTAATTCTTTTCTTTAATGTAAAATGTCATAATTTCGAGTGTACAGAAACAAAGTGTACTGAGTTACACAGCCAAAACACAGTGTAAATGACGTAACACAGCCAAAGCACAGTGTAAATGACGTTACATAGCCAAAACACAGTGTAAATGATGTTACACAGAAAAAAAACACAGTGTAAATGACGTTACACAGCCAAAACAAGTTTATACTGTTTAATTATGTCGATTATATGATAGAAAAACTATGAGCTGCCCATACGTCAAAACTAAGGATTGTTTATACATAAATGGTACTAAAAGTAAATCGAATCTTAAAAGTATGTACGGATTTGCACCCATTATCTTCAGCCTTACTATACGGTATATAGGTTACGTCCCCGTAACGCTGTATATTTTACAATTTTAAGACCCTTATGTAGGTGTAGCCATAAGCTGAAAGGCTACTTGTATCTCCACACTTTTCACACTGACAGCTCTAACTAATCTATAAGGCCTACATGTACGTATACAGCCGTCCCGATTGGCCAACCTCTCATACCCTCAATTATCCGTGATCACTGGGCGGCTCTCTAATGACTGCTGACCTACTTTTACAGTCTACTTAACGTTACATATCTCCTATTCAAGCTTTTGGGGTGTGTTTAAATTGTCCCTGTTACATGAATTTGTCTCTGCATCCTGTGGGCAGGATTTGGTATATACATATAGCGATAACCATAAATGTTGTGAATGTAAAAATTGTCGATGGTAAAGTAATGCTGCAGACGAGATCGAGGCTGATTTGTTGTTCAAGATCTGAAGGGTAGTGCTGTAATTCAGAGTAGAACACTTTTATATGTACATTTTTTCTTCTCTTTTGTGTATAGAAATGTCAGTTGGGCGTATTTGAACTAAATCACAGGGCAGGCTTCTATGTACACCTGCAGTCTTTGGCAATTAGTGATTTTATGATTAATTTTCAGAGTTCTCATTTGTAAGTGGTGGGAAAAGGTATTGCCTCCTGTGCTCTAATTATAGTGGCAAAATACTGGATAGCGAAACTGTTGTCAAGCTGCACTGCATCTTACCCGGAGATACTAATGAAAAAAAAAAAGAAACGGCGACAGACTTGGTTACAGAGGATCAAAATCGCCCGTTCCAATGCATCCACCACACCTCAAGGCTGTGTGACTTGTAATTTGCAAACAATGTGTCTACAGCATCATCAGTTCCTACCAAAATTCATCTCGGAGCCCCACAGAAATTATCTATGTCTTTTCGACCATTACATTTGCTTGTAAATTGCTGCTATTTAGGCATTTACATGAACAGTTAGAACAAAACCTTGACTGAGGTAAATTGACAAGAGGCCGTAGTTCACCGGTTACACTTCCGAGCTATCATACTGTCGTTGTTGCTCTTCCTTTTTTCACTCGCTATGCTGTACGTTTTTAAGTACTTTTATTCTTTTCTTTAATGTAAAATGTCATAATTTCGAGTGTACAGAAACAAAGTGTACTGAGTTACACAGCCAAAACACAGTGTAAATGACGTAACACAGCCAAAACACAGTGTAAATGACGTTACATAGCCAAAACACAGTGTAAATGATGTTACACAGAAAAAAAACACAGTGTAAATGACGTTACACAGCCAAAACAAGTAAAGACTGACAGCATCATAACCCGTTCAGTGCATGTACCGGCCACAAGTGTTGACGAATAGGCAGGCACGGTACAGTCAGTTAAATACACAGAGACTCTCAAACCTCTCTTACCCTGTTCAAACCAGAAGTAATTTAAGACAACAAAGAAAAAAAACCCAGATATTACACAGGTTTCCCTAAATTTGCAACTTTCGCATTATTTTTTATGACTCATGGATTTACTTTGCCAGAGTGTTTTGTGCAAAGACCACAAGTTCGAATTGTTATTGATGTAACAGAATTCTTTTGTGAAATGCCGGGAAACCTGGAAGCACAGTATGTCACATGGAGCCAATACAAACACCACAACACTTATAAGGTCTTAATAGGTGTTTCACCAAGCGGACTGGTTACATTTGTGTCTAGGTTTTGAGGAGGCCGTGCTTCAGATAGGCATATTGTACAGAAAGCCAGTGGCTTATTTTTACCACACTTAGAAGGCGGTGATGTCTTTCTGGCACACAAAGGATTTAGAGTGGGAGATCTTGCACCTGATATTGGTTTCAATTTGTCATCCAGTTGTCACATGAGCTCCGAGGAGTTTTCCTGAGCTCAACAGGTTGCCCAAAGGAACTTTGTGAAGATGAAATGGAACAAATCAAAAACTTCAACATTTTACAATCTGTGTAACCAATGAGTGAAGTTTATAGTTTGAACAAATGACTAGGATTTGTTACACTCTGACAAATCTGTATGCTCTATTGTTAAACTGAGAATAATCGCAGTGTCATCAAATAATAACATCAATCACATGGATAAGTACTGTAATGTCAGACTCAGCACTTAGTTTTTCAATAAGTAACAGGTCACAAGGTTGAACATCATTTTGATTAATTTTGTCTTTGGCCTTATGTTGGTAAATGTGGCAAAGGGCTGGGATCTAGTGCTTAGAGGGGTTTGTCATTCAATGGCTAGGACGGGTTTCAAACCCTTACTGCGACAAGGAACATGTGGCCCCCTTCTTCCCACGGCAGGTGGGAACTTAGTGACCGATAGCGATCAACGACGCTGTGGTCATCTGCGCAATTTAATGCCCGCTTAAGACCATGTGCTTATCTAAGTAAGATCCGAAGTGGTGTGTCGGGTTTAAGACTCATGCAGGACCAACCTGTTCTCAGCCACTGTGATTCCGGTCTCTTTGATTAAGGGCCGCAACCAAGGGCTAACATCTACTCTCCTATGTGCTCTAACACATACCGAAGAGATCTGGGACTATTATATTCATCGGGTAGAAACGGCAGAGCTCTAGGTCAGCTGGTTTAGAGTGCTGTGTTCTTATTCTTTTCTCTCAGGAGACCCCATTGGGATAATGCCGCATTATACTGGTTTCACAAAAATCCATTCGACATTTCTCAACTATACTTCCAATGTGTTCTGCTTGGAACTAAACGTGATAACAAATATAAATGATGAGAACCCATCTACTGGAGTAATTTTTGGGGAAACTGACTGTTTATTGAAATGTGGCATTCATATAAAGTTGCACAAACCATTGTTGAGATGTCAAAGAGTGAAAATGTGTACAAACATATTCAGAGATTTGGCTCCCCTGCAAAATTCACAAGCATTTCTCAGAATTAAGTATTTCTTATTTTATACAATTTTGCTGTAAAGATGTTCAAAGCAATAGCTGGCTTCTTTTGTTTCTTTGTACAGACTCTAACCTCAGCTTGTGAATAAACCTCTAACATTGCCGACTGGATTATGCGTAGGTTTATACTGTTTAACTGTGTCGATGTTGTCACGAAATACCACACAGCGTGATGAGACGTTATTAATGTAAGTTTCACAATCTATACGGTCAGACAGCAACATGCGGATGGTCGTGGGTTTCATACGGGCCCCGTTATCCTCACACCATAAAAATGGCTGCCGTACGATAAATGAAATATTCTTGAGTTCGGCGTTAAACACCAATAAAATAAAAAAATATAAATTATTAGAGGTAAATTGTTATGAGCGTTCATCTGTGAACCATCCGATCAGATGGATCTGTCAGCAACATGCGGGTGGTCGTGGGTTTCCCCCGGGCTCTGCCCGGTTTCCACCAACCATAATGCTGGCCGTCGTCGTATAAGTGAAATATTCTTGAGTACGGCGTAAAACACCAATTAAAAAAAAAAAGAAAAAAAAAATAATCCGATTAGATGCAGCTCAAACCGTACACTGTAAATCAAGGCCATTGCTAAACACTTAAGATTATGTGCACATTTTTGAGTTCTTGAGGTCGGCAAACACAACTCTATCGTTCATAACGTCAAAGCTAATGAATTTGTGTATACGCAAATGGTGTTAAAAGTAATTATTGCCTTCAGCCTTTTCTCCATTGTACATAGGTTTGGCTACGTCCCCGTAAGTCTGTCTCTTGTACACTGTTAAAATGCAAATGTACATACAAATATAAATGATCTGAACTCAACTTCTGAAGTAATTTTAGGAAAACTGGTATGTTTATTGAAATACGGAATGATGTCATGGAATATAAATAAATGTGCAAAGCATATTCATGGATTTATCTCCCCTGATCAGATGGCATATTTCTCAGAACTAAGTATTTTCTATTTCAATCTGCGCAGCTTTGTCAAGTTGTGAAGCACAGTGAGATTTGTGTCGACAGGTAAGTGCTGTAAGACAAGGCACGTCTATTCTTTTGTTGAGATGTTTTTATCAGGCAAGGGAGGGATTCTCGGACAGCATTTAATTGGTCTGGTCGTCCTCAAATGGACACGAAGTAGACGTATGGCTTGGGGCGTGTCTATATGGACTCTACTCTTAGCCTGTGTGTGAACCTTTGACACTGTCAAAAGATTGTCAGAATATTTTCTTTTCAAGGAAAACGACTGATTTGGGTTCAGCTTCATACACTTTAATTATGTCGATCCTGTCACTGTTTATGCAGTGCATTGGTACAGTATTAATGTATTTTTCTAAACTTTTGACCTTGAAAGGCATTATACAGGGTTTACCTGAAGGTCGTTTGTTGCTGGTGACGTGTTGTCTGGGGTTGGACCTTCATACATGTAAACAGCGAGAACAACCGGCCTGTATGGATCGCTGTTTACTTACTTACAATGTTCGCCTCTCTGCTCCAAATATGAAAACTGTAATAGTCAAAAATTGTTTAGTTAGCATATGGATGTTCTCACATTCCAAGCGAGGCAGCAACAAATACCATTTTTGAAGTCTTTGGTATGACGCGACTCGGGTTGATCTCTGGTCTCCCGACTTCGGGGCGGGCTCAGACCTAAATAACGTGTTACAGAATACAAGTAAATCGAATCTTAAACTTATGTACTGAATTGCACACAGGATTTTCAACGTTACTGGATTGAAAGGCTGCATTGTATTGTTAACTTCCCACTCAGCAAGAATTAAAACCTCGCCCATTGGTCACCAATAAATGGGGTGTATAATTTGTCCCAGTTGAGCCAGTCAGGACAGCCATATACTGCATGTAGGTCGGCTGATATACCAGCTCGAGCTGTTTGGGTGAATATAGAAGTGACCTACTTCTAACGTTTACCTGAGGTTACATATCTCCAATCCAGGCTTTTTGGTTGTCTCTAAACTGTCCCTGTCATAACACTGTATCTATTCGGACATGTACATCACACTACTACGTTGGAATGTGGTCAATATTTGCGGCTTAAATATTTTGTGTGATCAGTGTGGATTGCAGGCTGTAGTAGCCCTGTTGTAGTCTGTACTTCTGTGGTTCCTAACAATAACGTAATAAAATACTAGGAGCTGGGAGAATTTGATCTTAATTCATACTTGTTTTGCTTTAAGTAGGAAATGTTTTCTCAACAAATAGGCCCAAGCGAGGTTGTCCACCCCTCTCTCAACTTGACTTTCATCAGAAAAAATCATATTTTTCCACTGTCGACCATTCATCCAGTTCCACCTTTCCTTACACCATCTAACACACTTTTTCTTATTCAATTCACGAACGTTCATTTCCTTTTTTCCAACTGAAATATTTTATTACCTTAGTGCAGTCAAACGCCGCATATCGGAATATCGTGGCTGTAAGTTAAAAACACGAGCCGCTTAATGGCTTTCGATATGGTAATGACATCATCCTAAATGAAACAGAAATGTTTTATTTATATACATATATTATTTTATGATGTAGGCTAGTGGCCCTTAAGTGACAGAAATCAAACAGACAACCACTTTGGGCCATTACCCTCCGCGTGTCACAAAGAAGCAATAATAAATCTCATCAAATATCAGAATCGTTCAATAACACACAATATTCAGACATAAAAATATTTGGTTAATGTGCAGGCTGACGATTTTAAATCAAGGTAATGCCAAGTTTTGGGAGATTAGTCACTCTCAAAAGCTGGCACAACGAATGCATGTCGTTTGTAGCAGATACATGTGTGGGAAAATGTTATAAAGTAACTGAACCCCTCGGCCTACAAATGTACATCACATGAATCAAGTGTTTTCTTGAAGAAAGGGATACTGTGTAATCAAACACCGCAGTACTTTATCATCATTTGAAGGGTGGTTTTATGACAGAAAAAAAGGAATTATATAGGTGAACCAAATAAAAAAAAATTAGTTTTAGAAAAGAACATATCTTTTCTGCTTTGTCAATGATGGATACTTTATATTTGAAGACTTTTGGGGATTACCTCATACCACTGTGTACAAAATTATATTGACTGGCGGAAGCCTGTACTGGAAGAAACTGAGTAACGGAACAAGTGAAGCTTTGAGGTTGTTACAGATGTTACATGATCATTTAAACACGAATGACGAATGACTGTGACTTTTTTGTTTGTTACAATATCAATCCACAGAGTATGGTGAGGTATATTATTGATACTCAAAAAGGTTATAAAATTAAAATGAGTCGAGAAAGGAAGACGATCTGTACTTGAATATATCCTATTGTGTACGAGTTGAGAATACTAAAGTTGATACTAATTAGGATTGGGCTGGGCCTGTCTTTACGTATTATTTCTGTGGTTTAAAAGTTGTTGTTTATAGTACATATGTTAATAATATTGGTGGTTGGTTTATACGGGTGCGAAGTATTGATTAGAATACGGGTACATAGATCTACAGCCATGTGTATTAACACGGTTTCTGTTTGTTTGTTTTCTTCATTTGCAGAATGAAGTAAAATAATATGACACACTTACTGTATGTACCATAATGTGTCAAAATATGGATCAATACGAGTCCTTTATGTACATGATATGTTTTTATGCCTTACAGATATAGAGCCAAAATTCACAAAATGGAAGTTGAGATTATGTTTTAGCTATTAGCAGTAATGCTCTATTAAAGATTTATAGGTTTAGATAAATATAGACAGCTTGCATGCATACACCTGTTTTGTTATGCGGACAGAAATGAAATATCATGATTTTGGCCACTGGTGAAGGTTATACATCACCCAGAACTAATATCCCTGATGGGTAAAATAGTTCAGAAGTGTGTAGATGAACAGTTGCAACAACATACATGCAGGTGCTCGTCAAAATTGAAATATGATACTTTATGGCTTGTGAGTTGTTTTTTTCCTGTCAATCAAATATATTGCTTGTATTGAAATTTATTTGCACAAGATCCTCAATATCTCCTTGCTCCCACCATAATGCTGACCGCTGAAATATTCTTGAGTACGGCATTAAACACCAATCGAATAAATAAAGAAATCATTACTGGTACCGTCCTGGAATTCTTATTTCCCGTTGAAATACATGTAGTTGGAATTTCAGTTGAATTTTTGTCAACTATTTCTTTGTGTTTATTGCAGTACAAAATGCGAAGAAGAAGAATATGTTTGAAAAAGGCACGTCAGGTGCAGGTATGTATATAGCCTTCAATTTTTAAATATTTCTTTCATTTCATTTCTATTATATTGATAATTCGAATAGAACTGAAAAAGTAGACATGGAAAGTGTGTTGGGTTATGTACAATTTTTATTAATTTGGTGCTACATGATCATTATACATTACCAGTTTCAGTTGACAAGATTCACACTTTGTTGTACTATATTCTCCTTTTTTTCGAAGGACTGCTTTGTAGAATGTATATTGACCATTTTAGACATGTACACAGTAGAGCGTTCAATAAGCACCGTCAGTTGTCAAACAAATACCCTCCAAAAAGTTTACAAACAAAAGAAATGACCCATTTTCATTCCTGCTGTTGTCTAGAAATTAACATACACTGTTTTGGCACTTTAACAAGATTGGCTTGGTATTATTTGGTGTTTAGTATTTATACTTGGCCTGAGTTAATTGAAATCTGAAGATTGCAATGTATAATGGTACTTCCTCTCATAAGATCTACAGGAGATATACCTGTTAACTATTTAATTTGATTAGTGATTTGCGTTACACTCAAGAATATTTCACTTATTAATATGGCAGTGGCCAGCATAATGGTGGCATTGTGGAGGTATAATAGAGGTACATCACAGGTAAACACACATGTGATCTGAGGTGAAGCTGCGATATACTTGAGGTGTATATGAGATATACTGCAGGTGTATTTGAAGTACTGCCAATTATGCAAATTAATATCTAAAGTAAACCTAAAGTACACCTCAGTTAGCTTAGGTAAGAAAACGGGATGTTTGAGGTGTACCTGAGGTATAACATAGGTATATGGTAGGTATATATACAGGTGTATCTGAGATATAACCGGCATATGCTGTAGACAAGGTGCACGTACGAGATTTAACGCACTGTGTTCACTTTTACAAATTCTGCACCACTAAGCACCAATCCATGCATAATTGAGTTGTTTTCCCACAGCTTAGAAAATGCACATTGTTAGGGTCAGCCATCTTGGAATAATTATGGGCTAGTATATTTATGCTTTCTGACTGGTCAATATTAGCATAGAAAATGGCAAGTAAGTATAGCGTCAAGTCAAAGCTGGTGTCCTTCTGCCGTAATGCTGGTTGCTGTTGCATCAAAGAAAAAAATATGTTGAGTTAATATATTTTTAATTCTGTTGTCACCATTTTGCTTGAAGTAAAATGTCTTAATCTGATATCTTCTTTTCAAACTTTTAAAGTAGCTGAGATACACCTAGATGTACCTAGATTCTAGTGCTGAAAGTTGGCTAAGACCACTGTGGGTTTCGAACCAGCGTCCTCAGAGTCATGCACCAAATCGCCAGCAACACATGTTTACCGTCTAGACCACTCGATCAACAGGCCGTCCACAAAAATAGAATATTCAGAAAATGTAATCCCTATTAACGATAATAGTGTTACCTAATCCACTTTCTAAAATGAAATCTAAACCTGTCTAACAAACAATAGTATTTATTTTGTATTCCCTTTGGGTTCCTTGTACATGTATGTCTGATGTGTGTTTGTGTTCACTATGGTTTGTTGTACATACTTCTAATACATTTTGAGAGCCTCCGTGGCTCTGTTGGTTAGCGCGCTAGGAGCCTCTCACCAACGCAGTAGCTGTGAGTTCAAGTCCAACTCATGTTGACTTCCTCTCCGGTGGTCATGGGTTTCCTGCCATCATAATGCTTATAAGTGAATTATTATAAAATATAAAGACTAATCAAATAAATAAATAATAAATTTTGATCTCTTGATAGGTTATGTGTACGTCTGATACATGTTTCGTTCCCTGTGGATTTGCGTCACACGATATATTTACCCAATAGCGAGCTTGTACTATTGTCAAACGAGAAAGTTTACGTTATCACCCTGAGTGTGCCTAGGCTTTGTGCAACTGCTGTTTAATTTTCAGCTCAATCGCATCAGTCATTCTGGAGATGATGATTTGTTTACGTTGGCACAAAATCCAAAATGGCCGCCAAGTCATGCGATCAAATGTTACCAAAAGCCAAACAGGAAAACTTTAGATCCTCTCCTAACTCATACTGAAGTTTCAGGAATGTACCACAAGTCGTTTTTCTCATAAAATGTATCACAAAATTGCCGAAAGTAATAATAATCCAATAAGATACAATTGGGGCTCAAGCCGAGATATTAGTGAGTTCAACCTGTATAGCATGAACCCCTAATAACCCGTACTATAACAATAGGTTTTCCGAGGTATGGAGGCCTAAAAAGAAAAAAGAAACACTGATGTTGAAAGAAGTGATGTTAACTGTTGTGTATTACGTGTGTCCAAAACATTGTCTGCTTTGTTTTAGTGGCTAAAAGGTAAGATTGGCCGCATCGGGAACATTCCAAATTTCTGTCATGGCAGACAGGACAGATATAAGCACAGGAGCCCCGAAAAAAGAGGTGGACTACGTAGAAGGGCTTAGAACACGAGAGTGAACCTGTTCACGTAGGAAAAAGTGGTACGCTTTAACCACTGTGTAAGAAATGAGCAATAGTGACAAAAAGTAACGTTATGAGCTATATTGTTGGAATAATGGAACAGATACGGAATTCTATGTGGAGACTGTGCTGGAGGTTTGTTCTGGCTATTACAGCCAGTATCAAGGAGATGAGGCAGACAGGTGAAAAGCTGATATGACAGTCCTTTAATGTTTACCTGCTATTTTCCCTTCGACTAGTCATATTTTCTTGAGATTTTAGAATATGACGCAGAACAATCCCTTCTACTTTCGCAAATTTGGAGGCTGTCATTTTTTTATGCAGGAAAACATATAGTAGTGTGAATCAAATATTATGGTGATGAGTAAACTCCTGATTATCAACAACAAGATGATTGCCGTGAAAAACAACTTAGAACTGAGATCGAGAAGTTTTCAGCTAATCAATCTAGAAGTTGTTATCCATGCATTTGTAGTATGATTTACTGCCTTATAACTACCAGCTTCCAAATGCCATTTACATTTGTTAATGGTTAGGTAAATCCTTGTGCGTCTGAGACGTCCTTGGCCTACAAACTTACATAACCTGAAACACCTGTTTCTTGAAAAAAAGGACACTGTAACACCGCAATACTTTATCATCATTTAAAAGGTGGCTTTGTGACAGAAATTAAGGAAAAAAAACAATTATATGGATGAACAAAAACAAATCAATCTAAGTCTAAGTGTAAACCTAAATATTAAAAAGGTTTGATAAGGAATATATCTATTCTGGTTTGTCAGTGACTGATGACATTTTGTGATTAGTTTATTCACTGAGTACAAAATTATATTGACTGACGGAAGCCTGTACTGGAGGAAACTGAGTTACTGAGTTCGTAAAGTACTTAGCCTGTTACAGATATTACATGATCATTTCAAAAACAAATGACTATGGGACTTTTTGTTTGTTACAATATTAATAAGCAGTAAAAAACAACAAACAATAGTATTTATCTTTTGTATATGTATGTTGGATGTGTTTTGTGTTTACTATGGGCTTGTTGTACATGTTTCACATCTGAAGTACTTTGCATCGTTTATCAGTTTGTTGCACGTCTAATGTGTTCTGTATGATTTTGTTGTTCATGTGATGTTTTCTGTAGATTTGCTTTACATTTAATGCATTTTCCGTTGTTTATAGCATAATTGTGCATGTAATATATTTTATGTTAGCAGCGGGTTTTTTGTTCTTTTGACATATTTTCCGTTACCCCGTTTGTTGTTCATCTGATGAATTCTGTTTTAGTGGCGGGTCTGTTGTTCCTCTGATGTATTTTGTGTTAACAGCGGTTTTTATTGTTACTCTGATGTATTTTGTGTTAACAGCGGTTTTTATTGTTACTCTGATGTATTTTGTATTAACAGCGGTTTTTATTGTTAATCTGATGTATTTTGTGTTAACAGCGGGTTTATTGTTAATCTGATGTGTTTTGTGTTAGCAGCGGGTTTGTTGTTCCTCTAATGTATTTTGTGTTAGCAGCGGGTTTGTTGTTCCTCTAATGTATTTTGTGTTAGCAGCGGGTTTATTGTTACTCTGATGTATTTTGTGTCAGCAGCGGGTTTATTGTTACTCTGATGTATTCTGTGTTAGCAGCGGGTTTATTGTTACGCTGATGTATTTTGTGTCAGCGGCGTATTTGTTGTTACTCTGATGTATTTTGTGTTAGCAGTGGGTTTGTTGTTACGCAGATGTATTTTGTGTCAGCGGCGTATTTGTTGTTACTCTGATGCATTGTGTCTTCTCTGTGAAATTGTTCAGTTAACATACGATGACGTTAATGTTTCATATCAATTCTTTACTCATCTTATGAACTTTCTTTTTCAGTATCAGTTTGCTGTACATTTAATGCCGCTTGAATTCTGTGTACAACTGTTGTAGCTATAGACTAATGGCATGATACTAGTGTCAGAAAATCCGTCTTACGTTCCCATAAAAAATTTAAAGTGTATTTTGAAATTATTCTGTATGAAGGCAAATGTGATACCAACTATAAATGGCTCCCTGGCTTGCCTCTCAATACTGGAAGAAGAGAGCAAAAAAACAGGGGTTGCTGGCCCAGTGCCAGTATAATGTGACTGCGTGGGGTGTCAAGTCTGGTGTCTTCGGCCGGACTCTTTGGTGGCATGAACACGGCCTGCCACAAGAAAACACGGCATATGTCCATACACATGTAATGACTTAAAGTTACAAGCGAAAAGTTACTATTGTAGGGATGTCATACAGTATAAAAATGTAAAAGTTTATTGAGGGATTTTTTTTCCTTTCTCAGATCACGTGCATTTCTCAGAACTAAGTATTTTATATTTCAGTCTGCACAGTTATGTGAAGGTGAGAAGCACGGTGGGATCTGTAAGATGAAGTACGTCTATTTTTAAAGCGGGATGTTTCGATTAGGTGAAAGAGTTTTCTTTACTCCGTTGTCTCAGACAGTATTTAGTTCGTATGGTCGTCGTCAAATCGACACAAAGTAGACATACGACAGGGGCGTGTCCATATATAGACTCTACCCTCAGCCTTCGGGTGAGCCTCTAACACTGTCGATGCGCAGTCAGAATATTTCCATCTCACGGAAAATGACTAATTTTGGTTCACATTGTTAAATGGGTGGATCTTGTCACTACAGTGCGCTACGTTTTTAATGTGAGGTTCTGAAACTTTGACTTTGAAAGGCATTATGCAGAGCTATTTTGAAGGTCGATTGTTTGCGTGAGGTGTCGCCTATGACACATAAAGCCGGAAAAAAACATCCAGGGATTGCTGTTTGTTTACCTGCTTACTTGTTTACTTTGTTTATAATGCTATATGAAGTGACTATATGCAGTATTAACGTCACATAGAGCTGACAGTACAGCCTCGCCTACTGATTACTGATAATGGATGGTGTAACTTGACACAGCTTTGCCCTTTAGGACGGTCATATACCCACATGCAGGCCTGTTATAGGTTAGCCAAAGCTATCTGTGTGAAATTTTAACAAATATTAACTTACATCTAAAGCCTACAGCTTACGTATCTCCTGTCCAGGCTGATAGGTTGTCTTAATATTGTCCGGTTACCATGACAGAAGCCCTCTATCTGTCTAGATATGTACGTCTCATTTCTGGTGCGCAAAGTCAACACTTACGATTAAAACACTCTGTGATCAGTCTTGATCGAACGATATATCAGCACTGCTGTAGTCTGTATTTCTGTGGCTCCTCACAATAACACAATAAAACACGGCAAGCTGGAAGAGTTTGACCTGTTGCAATTTTGTTGCATATCCATTTTAATACATGTAATTAAGAAATATCAAATGCCAAGCTATAGTCCAGACGCTTGCCGATATTGTTGTACGGTGTCAAGTGTCCATCGCCACCACTGTAGCCCAGACGCTTGCTGTCATTGTCATAGCCAAGTCTCTTTAACTACCCCTGTACCCTGGAGGCCTGGCACCATTGTCATATAAGGTCAAGTCTCCATCACTACCACTGTAGACCAGACGCTTGTCGCCCTTGTCATATAGCGTCATGTCTTCTTCACTACCTCTGTACTCCATACCCTTGGTGCCATTGTAAAATAAGGTCAAGTCTCCTTTATTAGCAGTGTAGCCTATACACTTGCCGACATTTGTCATATAGGGTCATGTCAACTTCACTACCTCTGTACTCTAGACGCTTGGCGCCATTCTCATATATTGTCAAGTCTCCTTCATTAGCACTGTAGCCCAGACGATTGCCGACATTGTCATGTAGGGTCATGTCAGCTTCACTACCTCTGTTATCCAGAGCCTTGTCAGCATTGTCAAATAAGGTCAGGTGTCCTTCAATACCACTGTAGCCCAGACGCTTGCCAACATTGTCATATAAGGTCAAGTCTCCTTCAGTACCAATGTAGCCCATACGCTAACTAACATTGTGATATAAAGTTAAGTCTCCTTCAGTACCAATGTAACCCAGACGCTTGCCGACATTGTCATATAAAGTCAAGCCTCCTTCAGTACAACTGTAGCCCAGAGGCTTGCCAACATTATCATATAAAATCAAGTCTCCCTCAGTACCACTGTAACCCAGACGCTTGCCAACATTATCATATAAGGTCAAGTCTCCTTCAGTACCACAGTAACCCAGGCGCTTGCCAACATTATCATATAAAGTTAAGTCTCCTTCAGTACCTCTGTAGCCCAGACGTTTATATATAAGGTCAAGTTTCCTTCATTACCACTGCAGTCCAGACGCTTGGCGCCCTTGTCATATATGCCCCCATTTTCATATAAGGTCTCCCTAATTCACGCTAGAAATTTAGTCCAGACGCTTGTTGCCATTGTCATATAGGGTCATGCCTGCTCCATTACCACTGCAGTCCAGACGCTTGGTGCCCTTGTCATATAGGGTCAAGTCACCTCCACTATCGATGTAGTCTAGAGGCTTGTCGCCATTTTCATATAAGGTCAAGTTTACCTAATTTACGCTAGCAATGTAGTCCAGATGCTTGGTGCCCTTGTCATATAGGGTCAAGTCACCTCCACTATCGATGTAGTCTAGAGGCTTGTCGCCATTTTCATATAAGGTCAAGTTTACCTAATTTACGCTAGCAATGTAGTCCAGATGCTTGGCGCCATTGTCATATAGGGTCATGCCTCCTTAACTACCACTGTAGCCCAGATGTTTGACCCGATTATCTTATATCTGAAGTCCCAACATTTTTGTTTTCTAAGTGGGATGATCTTACCTTTAAATCACCAGGCTAACGTTTTCACACACCAATCTGCTATTCATGGATGTGGCTATATAAAGGTGTCATCACTGTCAAACACGCCTGGCTAAATGGTTTGACCAGATCTTTGTCAAAAAAGTATCTCGTGCATGATAAAAGCAATAATTGCCAAGTTTCTAGCTATGAAGAAGGGATTCTCTCGAAGTAAATATAGGCACACATGTTCTCCTAACATAGGTATTGTAACGCCTCCTGAGCAATGGCGACAAATTACTGACCCCATATATTGTTGGAACAGGCCCTGAACTGCAGATGGAGACTGTGTACTCTGTTGAAATTATATATTTTCATGAATGGCAGGACCTTTATTGGTGTCAGTTTTAGTAATTTGCTGTTTTTATATTTTCTTTTGCAGTCAAAAACCGAGCGTATAATGGCTGAAAGCAAGGAAAATCGCGAAGAGGTTCTTACATGCCCGATATGTGTGGAAAAATTCCGGAAACCAGTAACATTACCTTGTCAGCACAGTTTTTGCAGAGAGTGTATTGCTGTGTATGCTGACAGGTCTAAACCTGGACAGACAGATGAGGTCACCTGCGGCACGGGGAGTGTTGATCAGCTGATCTCATGCCCTGTATGTCGGACACCAACCAGTCTGGGGAGAGAAGGTGTGGCTGGTCTGCCTCCCAACTTTCATCTGGCAGAAATAGTTGAGAGGTTCTCTTCTGCTGTTAAGGTTGAGGATGACATCCCATGTTGTTCTCTGTGTGGGGAGGAAAATCAGGCTAAAGCTGTCAAGTTTTGTACCAACTGTTCTTTACTGTATTGTAAAGACTGTCTGGCTTCTTTTCATCCCATGATGGGTGCTATTAAGCGTCACCAGCTGGTTTCGTCCCTGGAGTATCTCGCCCAGGAAACCACACAGCGACAGGTCAGCGGGGATGATCAATCAACTCAGCAGCCGTCATGCCCCAGACACGGTCGGTCATTCGACTTGTACTGTGAACCGTGTCGAATGGTGATTTGTACGGGTTGTGTGGTTGAACATGCGGGACACGCTATGCGAGATGTACCATCTGCAGCTGAAAAAGACAAGGTAAGGCCCTAATGTATCTATGCGCCGAGACAGACCTTCGTGTACCAGCAAATCGCCAAAATGGACGTTCCGCGTCAATAGTCGCGCGAGACCAAATCCCAAAGAGACGTTCAACACAAACCACAAAAAAAAATTATATACATTAAAAAATTAGAACGAAATCATGCACAAAGGAGCAGAGAACAGACGAATGAATTAAAAATCAGTATTCAAATCATTTACCATGCTAGTTAATAAATTGTCGATATTCAAAACATGTCATGGTTTGGAACTATGAGCCAAACGTTTCTATAAAACAGTGAAGAACGGGATATTTTCTCCTGTACTGTAGTAAATCGTGTGAAAGTCGAATTGATAAAAGTGTTATCTTTAAATATCTGAGAATATATGATCACTCCAGATCGTTAATAAAATGTCATCATAATAACAAAAATGAGCAAGAGGCAATTGACTACGGAGCTTAGTTCCTAATTACTTCATGCAGAAAATGGCTAGTCATTGACTAGCTAAACGGCTATCACTTTAAACACATTTTCATGTTGAATTAGCTACAACAATTAGCAGTTGAGTATGGAACATGTAGCTGTGTTAGAAGTCTCCCCATACCATAAGTCCAAATTCTAAGAACATCCAAACTTCAGGAACCTTGCAAACTCGGCGGTTGACATTGAGGTCGTTGACATTGAGTATATGTACCCAGATACATGTACTACTGTGTTGATCGTGGAGTCTAAGGCTGTGAATGAATGAATGAATGACTATAGCTTAACGCCACATCGGCAATTTTCAAGTCATATCGTGGCGAGAACAAGTTGAAAGCACAAGCCAGTTCGACTGAAAGAGAACACCAACAATAAAACCGAAATTGACGAACATGTTGAAAAACCATTAAAAAAGAAAGAAAACTTAGTTAAAACTTGAAAAACCATAACCATATAGGGTTTATCTGTGAATATGAGCTATTGATCTAAATAAGGTATCTTAGTCTAAGGTTGTGAAGACACACGTGTATGTCGCGTCATGTATGCTCTCTCTCCTCTCCCACATTGCTGAGAGGTCGTCGTGTAAGGCCAGTGGTTTTCTCCTCGCTACGCATTGTTTCTGCTTCCATGTCACTGACAGGCCGTCATGTAAGGTCAGTGGTTTTCTCCTGGCTATGCCTTGTTTCCTCACAACACTGAGATACCGTCATGTTAGACCAGTGGTTGTCTCGTCGCTATAGGCTACCTTGTTTCCTCTGCCACATCGCTGACAGGCCGTCATGTAAGGCCAGTGGTTGTCTCCTCGCTATGCCTTGTTTCCTCCCTCACAGAACTGACAGGCCGTCAAGTCAGGACTATGGTTTTCTACTGGCAATGCCTTATTTCCTCTCTCACATCGCTGACAGGCCGTCATGTGAGGCCAGTGGTTGTCTCCTCGCTATACCTTGTTTCCTCACATCACTGAGATACCGTCATGTTAGACCAGTGGTTATCTCCTCGCTATACCTTGTTTCCTCTGCCACATCGCTGACAGGCCGTCATGTAAGGCCAGTGGTTGTCTCCTCGCTATACCTTGTTTCCTCCCTCACAGAACTGATAGGCCGTCATGTAAGGCCAGTGGTTGTCTCCTCGTCATGCCTTATTTCCTCTCTCACATCGCTGACAGGCCGTCAAGTCAGGACTATGGTTTTCTCCAGGCTATGGCTTGTTTCCTCCCTCACAGAACTGACAGGCCGTCATGTGAGGACTGTGGTTTTCTCCAGGCTATGGCTTGTTTCCTCCCCTCACAGAACTGACAGGCCGTCAAGTCAGGACTATGGTTTTCTACTAGCAATGTCTTATTTCCTCTCCCACATCGCTGACAGGCCGTCATGTGAGGACTGTGGTTTTCTCCAGGCTATGGCTTGTTTCCTACCCCTCACAGAACTGACAGGCCGTCAAGTCAGGACTATGGTTTTCTACTGGCAATGTCTTATTTCCTCTCCCACATCGTTGACAGGCCGTCATGTGAATACTGTGGTTTTGCTCCTGGCAATGGCTTGTTTCCTATCCCCACATCGCTGACAGGCCGTCCACTAAGGCCAGTCGTTTCTCCTGGTTATGCCTTGTTTCCTCTCCCCACATCACTGCCAAGTCTTTGTGTAAGGCCAGTGGTTTTTTCTGCCTTTTGTCATATGACTGACAATCGGACAGATCAGGTCACTGTTTTTATCTGCAAAAGTCAAGTTTCCTCCCCCATATTACTGACAAGTGTAAGGCCAGTGTTTTTGTTTTTTTTTTTGTTTTTTCCCTTTCGCATGTAAAGAAAGTAGTCTTGACTTCAGCATAAAACCGATGTTAGACAAGCCAGTCAATGAGAAATAATTCAACAAATGTCTCCCATAATTGACAGGTAATGATTTAATTGTCATTACAGCCAGCTGTTTTGAGCAGGACTAGTGAGCTGGAGAATGTCTTACAACAAACCAAAGAATCACTGTCAGGAGTTAGGAGGCTGCACAATAAGATACAGGTTGGTATTCTCCATGGCACCTGTTCAGCCTGTGTTGCCCTCCATAAACTGGTGACGCATTTTAAGTATCTATAATATTGCTATCATTCACAAGTCCAGGTAACATACAGCTGTCAATCATCTAGTTTTGATAAAGTTCTATTCTGCCACACATTACATATGTACATTTAAATTAAAGAGTTAATCCCGAACAGTGACGACTTCCAATAAAAACAGGGTAATGTACGGACTGATGTGGGGATTTATATGTGTGATGGACGTGTCTATTTTACCTATCTCTGGTTTATCTAAACAGACTATCGTATCATTAATATGGCTTTCTTATTAGTGACACACACGCGTTATGCCCAAATGTAAAACATTTGGTATATCATCGCCCATCATATGCTGTCATAATAATATCTATAATACATAGGCCTACACGTAAAACATTTGATCTAATGAGGCGACAACTTTCGGGTTTGAACCAGCCCCAGGCATCTGAGCTACTCTACAAACCATCTAAGGCTACACCATCTCGCCCTGCACAGAGGATCAGTTGTGATGGCACGACCCATTTGGGGATTGAACCACGTACCTTGGGGTTTGAGTCGACACTTACATATACATCCGTGGACTGCAGGGAAATCCCCTCCACCCCAGAGATACATTGTAGCCACAGTTGTTTGGTGCTTATCTTTCACCCTGTTAAACATACATATATAACTTCTTGAACACATATTTCTTAAGGTCTGGATGAGGTAATAAATGATTTCTCTGCTTGGCAGGAAAACCAGGAACTTCACACTCAGGAGGTCGAAAAGGCTTATTGTGCAGCCTTGGAAGCTTTACAAGCCTGGAGGCAGCACTCCTTAGATGGTATAAAAACCCGCTATTCACAGTGGTGTGTGGAGTGTAGCGCCCTTCTAAAAAATGTCCAAATACAGGCTCAGGAAATCGATAGGATGGTACAGGCTTCCAAAAATTTGTTAGCGTCAGTGGACGTCGAGTTTTTAATGGTAAGTCAAATGTGCACAGTCTCAACTATTGGTTCAGGTGCCTCAACTCCAGATGTTACCCATCACCCAGTTACCCTTAGGAACTGTAATCATGTCTTCAAAACCATCTCATGCTGCCTGATCTGCTAAGGTTTTAGATCCTTAAAGTTCAACAGCTTTATTTTGCTCAGTGGTACCCTATGGTTGCTGTCAACTTTTCTACCTACAACCGAACCACTGTTTGATTTAAACAATGAAAAAGGAGCATGTAATGTCAAGAGGAACATATTGTATGCTGTTTTTAAAAAACAAGGTTTGTATGTAGACAGATCTTGGAAAATTACATTGTATGCAGCACCATGGAATTTGTTAATCGGAATTGAGAGCTGATGTGGACTATGTAATAGACCAGGGAATGGTATAAATGCTTGAGGTAAAAGCCAAAGGTGCCTGTATACTTGGGGAGATATGATCCAATTATTTCAATTATACCCCTGTTCTTGTTACATGCTGAGGTGAAAGTATAGCCACAGTATCTCAGTTTTACTTATCATCTTTACATGGTTCTGTATGCGTTTTCAATTCTGTTTGTTGACAGGGTTCCACGGACTTCACCAAAACGTATGTATAAATGTGTTATACCTCTCTAGGTTTGTTATACATGCACGTGACTATTGTCAGCAGGTATGTTTCTGTAAAAATGGGTACCAGCACTGTAGTTGTCCAAAACATGACTCAAGTGTAAAATATATCTAGTGTACAAGCATACGTTTGTCCAGACAAATTAGATCTAATCCACTAGGAATAGTACATCATGACATTCTCACAACTGCGTTGATTACTTCACGACAGCGTCTCTTTGCTTTTTCTTCTCTTCTCACAGAATTGATGACCAGCTGGATGAAATAAGAGCTGATATGGAGAAACATGAGGTCAGCAGACAGAAGCTTCTAGATTCTGTACAACATGACCAAGTTGTTCCTAGACAGGTGACTGTGAAAGAAACAGTACAAGAACGTCAGGACTTAGAAGCAGCAGTCGGTGGGCAAATGTCACCCCTACGTGTTACAAGTAGGTTCTTATATGTATAAAAGGTATACAGTAGGGTGTGCTCAGATGACATAAATGACTATAGGGTTTACATTAGTATGTGCATCGAGGACACAAACATAAAATGGAGAAGGTGCACAGATGTGTATGCGGAAAACAAACGGTAGACTGTGTCAAGGAAACAAACAAACCGATATGAGTTGTAATACAGTTGGGCGCACTGAGAAAAACACTCAGGTTACAGTAGAGTGTGGGCAAAAGACACAAAGTAATGCAAGGTGTAAGTAGAGGGTATACAGAGGACACAAACTAATGTGAGACATGCATTAGGGTGTGCACAAAACATAACACGTAAACTTATCCATTCCCGGAGGCCTCCGCGGCTCAGTCGATTAGCGCGCTAGCGCAGCGTAATGACCCAGGAGCCTCTCACCATTGCGGTCGCTGTGAGTTCAAGTCCAGCTCATGCTGGTTTCCTCTCCGGCCGTAAGTGTGAAGGTCTGGAAGCAACCTGTGGATGGTCTTGGGTTTCCCCCGGGCTCTGCCCGGTTTCCATCCACCATAATGCTGGTCGTCGTCGTATAAGTGAAATGTTCTTGAGTACGGCGTAAAACACCAATCAAAAAAAATAAAATAAATAAATAAATAAACTAATCTATTCCCTTACAAACTAATGTAAGGCATGCAATAGGGTTGGCAAAACAAGACACAAACTAATGTAAGGTATGCACTAGGTTGGGCAAAACAAGATACAAACTAATGTGAGGCATGCACTAGGGTGGGCAAAACAAGATACAAACTAATGTGAGGCATGCACTAGGGTGGGCAAAACAAGATACTAACTAATGTGAGGCGTGCAATAGGGTGGGCAAAACAAGATACAAACTAATGTGAGGCATGCACTAGGGTGGGCAAAACGAGAAACAAACAAATGTGAGGCATGCAATAGGGTGAGTAAAAAAGACAAAAGGTATTGTGAGGCATACAATAGGGTGGGCATAATCGATACAAACTAATTTTAGGCGTGCACTAGTGTGGGAAAAACATACAAACTAATATCAGGTATACAATTGAATGTGCACAGAAGACAAACTAGTATCAGGTATACGGTAGGATGTGCACAGAGGATACAAGCTAATGTGAGGTATACAATCGGATGTGCACACAAGACGCAAACTACTGTAAGTTATACAGTAAGATGTGCACAGAACACATAGACTCATGGGAGGTATACAGTAGAAAGTGCACACAGGGTGCAAACTAACGTCAGGTATACAATGAGGTGTGCACAGAAGACACAGATTAATGTGAGGTATACATTAGGGTGTGCACAGAAGACACAGATTAATGTGAGGTATACATTAGGGTGTGCACAGACACAAACTGATCTGAGGTATACAGTGGGATGTGCCCAGAAGACAAAAACTAATGTGAGGTGTACAGTAGGGTGTGCCCAGAAGACAAAAACTAATGTGAGGTACACAGTAGACGTGTACAGAGGACACAAACTAATGTGAGACATAAAATAGTGCGTGGTACTTGTAAAGTTTACAGTGGGCTCAGAAGTTAAAAGGCATTCAGTAGGCCATTGTAAGAAATATAAAGCCAGTGTAAGCAATGGTTTGCTAAAAATAAATAAAAATGTAGTGTACATAACGGTATGTTTACTGTATGTGTACAAATTAGCAGGTGTACTGTTAGATCAGGACTGGTGTGTGTGTATTCTTTAGTGCCTGGGTGATATTTACCTTATGTATACAAATCAACAGGAGCACTGTTAGAACAGGACACATAGTAGTGTACCGTTTAGTGTCTGGGTGATAATTACCTCATCAGTAGAACTCATCAATTTTACTGCCAAGGAAATACAGATGGCAGTGTACCACTCAGTATCTGGGTGATATATGCTCCATGTGTACAAATTAGCAAATGCACTGTTAGAAGAGGACAGATGGCAGGGTACCTCTCACTGTCCAGGTAACATGTATTCTATGTGTACAAATTAGCAAATGCACTGGCAGAGTACCCCTCATTGCCGGGTGATATTTTCCCTATGTATACAAGTTAGCAGGTGTTTACTGTTATAGCAGGATTGATGAAAGTGTGCCGGTCATGTTCTGGGTGATATTTACCCCGTGTGTACAAATCAGCAGGTGTATACTGTTAGAGCAGGACAGATGAAAGTGTCCCCCTCAGTGTGTCTCGGTGATATTTGCCCCATGTATGCTGGCCGCCGTCGTATGGGTGAAATATTCTTAAGTGCTGCGTAAAACACCAATCAAATAAATAAAAAAAAAATAAATCAATAAATCAATAAAAAAATAAATATATTGTTAGAGCAGGACAGATGGAAGTGTACCCGCCGGGGTCTGGGTGATATTTAACCCATGTGTACAAATCAGCAGGTGTATTTTGTTAGAGCAGGGCAGATGAAAGTGTGCCCCTCAGTGTCTGAGTGATATTTACCTCATGTATACAAATCAGTTGGTCTACTGTTAATACAGAACATATAACACATACTACCCCTGAGTGCCTGAGAGATATTTACCCCATGTGTACAAATCAACAGGTGTACTGTTAGGGCAGAACAGTAACATATTGTTACCTATCCCTCAGTGTCTAGACCTGTGATATTTAACATATAACTGATAACAGAATATATGTCAACTCACTTAATTATTTATGAAGAAGTATCCAGGTAAAATCTCGCCATTATTTGCTAGATTCAAATGTAGTCAAACACTTATTTCAAAGGGAGATAAAACCCTCATATCTCTTTCATTATTAATAGTTATAGAACACCAGGGCTGTCCTGTAGAACCCCAGCGCTGTCCTATAGAACCCCAGGGTTGTCCTGTTAAACCCCAGCGCTGTTCTATAGGACCCCTTGGCTGTCCTGTAGAACCCCAACGCTGTCCTTTAGAACCACAGCGCTGTCCTATAGAACCCCAGCGCTGTTCTATAGGACCCCTTGGCTGTCCTGTAGATCCCCAACGCTGTCCTATAGAGCCACAGCGCTGTCCTGTAGAGCCCCAGCGCTGTCCTATAGAACCCCTGGGCTGTCCTCAAGAACACTTCTTTAGAATTCCTGTAGAGCATTTCTATGAGGGTAGAGACTCCATTTATGAGAGTATGAGATTTACATGTATTTCCTCACTTGGTATAAGTTTGGTTTTTATATTTAAATATTTAACCATCATTCAAAAAATATATTGAAAAAAAATTGAGTCTAATACTTCTTCACTACTAATAATTCTGATGGATTAAATAGTCTTTAGGATCCTTTAGCAAGACAAAGTCACTTGGTAAGTTATGTGTGGCGAGTTACTTCCCTTAGTAGACAGACGGCTTTGGTAGCTTGTTACTCCACGAATGACAACAGGCCTACTACAGCTTCACAAATGTGCCATAACAGACAACTAAAATCAAGTGTCGGATAGAGGAAGGTATTGTTCTTGTTGTAGGTGATAAGTTTCAAGGAATTTACAGCGCTATAAGTCTGTGTTTTATCCCAGTACTTGGTCTAAGCTGTAGCCGTCATTTAGTGATGGATCCAGTTCTTGTCGAAGCTCACCTTTTTTATACTGGCTGAAAATGACAGAGATCTGTATATAAACTATATTCATGTCAGAAATATGTGTCATTTTATCCTAAGAGATTGTGTTGAGCAAGTAAAACACGGTATGTGCACAGGTATTTACACCTCAGTCTTACAGCGTGTGTTTATGGTTTGCTGTTGTTTATGCTGCTTCTCTTGTGTTTTTGCAAAGCTGACGCTGAGATTCACAGAGACAGACGACAGTGAGCTGAGAATCACTGACAGCGACTGTGTGGTAAAGGGTGAGGACTTGTACGGGTGGAGGTGGAGGAGAGCTGTGACAGACGGGCGTTACCAGACGGGCAGGTACTACTGGGAGATACACATCACATGTTCACATGGCTGTTACTGTGATGTAGGAGTGACACAGGAGAGCTGTGATGTGAGTGAGGAGACAGACCGTGGCCGTAACACCTGGTACATTGAGATGGTGTACAGTGGTGATAACGTCTGGTGTTATAGTCACAATGGTGGTGAGATCAAACCTGGCTATCTACAGGACAGACGTTACACACGACCTCATCACCTGGGTGTGTACCTGGACTGTGATGACCACACACTGACAGTCCTGGACTGTGACAACAACAAGGTAATGTACACTGTCAGTGGTGTTAGCGTCACAGAGCCTCTCGTGCCACGGGTTGAGTTTCGTGTCAGGTCTGGATCTGTGTCTGTGTCTGCTCGTCTGGTAACGGGTGACTCTGCAACTCTGCCTCCAGTTCTCTGTGATATGATAAGCACTTCCTGACCATCGGGTAATTATTCATTACATCTTTTCCATCATATTATTATGTGTTGAAGGAGACTGTTTTGTTAGTTTTTTATATAAAAAAAAAAAGACAGACCAGTTTGTGTATTGATGTTTTAGTTAATGTGGGCAGTGTGGCTAATTCAGTATGTATAGCTAGTTCTGCAAAGTGGTCAGTGATCTGTCACAAGCTTACATCTTGGTGTAGTTATACACAGTCTGTTTCACTTGTCCTGAACATCAATGTCAGTTTTCTTCCAAACAAAATATATAATGACTGGATAGTTATATTTTTTAGTGATGGCGACTTGTAAATCAGCATAATCAGGAGTGTTACTGAGCAAAACGGGCCACAGTTTATACATGACAATACATATTGTCAACATGGTACATGTAGTAACTTTTGTTGTGTTATGTAACTTTAATTCCTTAGAAAAAAACTAAATGAGAGAAATATGCCTTACCCTTTTAGCTTAGGCCGGAGCATTGATTTTCCTTTATGATTATGTATTAAATCTTCAACGTGAAAAATATATTTACCCTAACTTTCGCATGGTACCTTGCCATACCTCTACATGCAGCTTGTACTTTTGTCTACAATATTCTCAGCTACCACTTTTTTAGCTGTAGTGGTTGAAAGTGAAGTCATAACATTTTCTTACCTTGGTAACCTCCAGTGAGGTGGGTAATAACTCTGGCAGGGGGGAAGTTTTCAGTTCTATCCAAAACAATTAAACCTCTGATGTATTTTATTTTGACATGTTAGATGCAAAGTAGCACAGCAGAAATTGATAGTGTATGAATAACTGAAATGCCTCTGTGTCAGTTTTATCCAATCAGTCCTCCTTCTTCAGTTCGGAGGCAAGTCTTGGACGCAATTTCCTGAATTGCGCATTTTTAACCTATAAAAAGGACAAGTTTTAAAATTTTCTGTTAGTAATATCTTTATATGAATTTCCAATGGCAAAAGTCAAAGTTCAGGGCTGTCTGTAGTAGCCCACCTGGGTTGATACTCTACAGGTAAGAGTCTGGGATAGGATGTTTTGTGGAGAATGGGGTTTATATTTCTTTTCTGTCGAAAAGAAAAATTTGCAGAAATGAACATTTACCCTGTATTACATTAAAACGCAACAAGTGTTGTCCTTAGATTGTAAAATTTTACCACCTCTACTCAGTTGGGCAGAAGTTTTGTAGGAATTACTAAGCCTATCCCCACTTGTACCTGTAGAAATGAATTACAAGAACTTAACAACTTTTTAATTATTATTGTTTCCCAGACAGCACATTTAATCAAATTTCATCAAACGTGAGAAGCAGATCAACTTTCAGACCTATTTGAAACACAGCATTAGCATATTTAATGTTGTAATGTCACTTTGCACATAACAGAATTGAAACACATTATCGTGCATTGTACACTATGTGTCATACATGTATGTAGGTGTTTCAGAATATGTGATAAAAATAACTTGCTACGTCTAAATATATGTACATGGTTGTGACCTGATACAGTCCTGGTCAAATAAATGCATTATTACACTTACCTGTGTAAATGCAATTTGGAAGTACAAGCCTGATAAGTATGAGGGTGAAATTTTGCATAATTAACAGGGTGGGGATGGGGTTGGTGGGTAGATAGGGTTGGGGTTGTAATGGTTGGGGATAACCCATGGTAAATACCAAAAAGTAGTCCAGTTAAGACACGCACAACTTGACCTTATCACAATAAAGGTGATCAGTCAAAATTGGGATTTTTGATTTTTTTTTTTTTTTTGATTTTCATTCACTATTTATGTAGTAAATTTGTCAAATTCAACCTCAAAAATATATACCCACTACTAAACTTCCATGAGGTACCATGCCTGCGCATGCAGTTTGCACTTTTCTCTACAACATATCAAAAATCAACCTGGCATTAACGCCATGTTTTGAGCTGTGGTTGCTGGAGGTGAAGTCATGACATCTTCTTACCTTGATAACATTCATGGGGTGGGTAATAACACCGGGCAGAGGGTTTTTAGTTCTATCCAAAACAGATTCTGATATAATTTAACAGGATGCAGTGCAGAAATTTATAGTGTGTCTTTGTGGCAATTTTATCCAGTTTTATCAGCGCTTGTTCACACTTCATTTCGGAGGCATATCTTGGACACAATTACCTGAATGGCGCATGTATAACTCATAAGGTGTACTGGGAGTATACTTGAGGCACATCTTAGCTGTACCCTTGAGGTAGGGCATATCTGATGGTGTGTCTGAGGTATACATGTACTTGGGGTTGTAGGCCAACATGTATGTGAGGTGTATTGAAGGTGAACCTGAGGTACTATGATTGGTAAAAAGATGATGGCTGAGGTGTGTCTGAGGTATAGGTGGAGGTATAGCTCAGGTATATGCTATTGTCTAGAGGGATGTACCTGTGTGTAACATTTATTACACTGTTTTCACTTTTATTTTGGTGAAAAACAATCTCAAAACCCTAAGCTAACGGCTGTATCAATTATAGATAAATTAAAGTTGTAAATTTGTAAGTGCATGCAGTATTTTGTTTACAGTTTCAGTAATTTTCAGCTGATTTTTGTATGTGCTCACACAAATTCAGCCCCAAGAAGTATCAGTCAGTGCACATTTGGGTTCCTTTCCCACAGCCTGGAAAAGGACATTCTGATGGGCAGTAATCTTTGAATAATCAAGGAAAAAGCTACATTTATCCATGCTCTTTTGTTGGACAATATTTGTACAATCAGTGGCAAGTATGTATTGGGTGAGACAAAGTCTTATATTTATTTTGTAAACCTTTTTTTTTTTGGACAAAAAATTGTAATTTTGTAGTCATCATTTTGTTTGAGGTAAAATACCTAAATCTGATCTCTTGTTTGAAAACTTTAAAAAGTTTCTTCCCACCCTAATGCTGGCAGCTGTCGTATAAGTATGTATGGCATAAAATACCAGTTAAATAACTCAAATCTTGATATCATTGTTTCCTGTATGTTTAGCTTTTTTTTTAATTTGTTTATTGAAACTTAGCCTTAACTAACAAATTGTCACTACATGTACCTGGCCATAGTTTGAGTAAATACATCAACAGTATTTTGCATTGGAGTATTGTAAACATGTCACATGTTCACAATATTAAACATTTTATGATGTTTATCAGATGTCAACACACAGTATAAACATGTGTTTATTAAAAAAATATATTAAAAAAAATGTCTTTTTCCGAATATATCCACCTCATTATTAAGTAAATATCTGATGTGTTTACCATAATAAACACATCTCTTAGTTGCTTAACATGTTTCTTTCATGAATAAAAACCAACATTTGTTTCAAAACTCTAACAGAAATGTGTTTAAAAACTAAACAACTTTTTTTAGTATGTAAGCAATGTGAGGAAGGATGCTAAGTATTTATATTATCAATTATAAATATTTCCTTTAAAAGAATTTCCATGTAATTGCTGTGGTGTAAGATAATACGCATTACTGCACATTGTATTCACTGCCCAGGTAGATCCATATCATGTAAGTAATACACCGTGTCTGGTGATTACTTACGATGACATTGTGATGATTTCGCCCAGTGCAAATCATATGTTTTAGCTGTATTATATGCTTGTATTAATACATGTATATACGTTGATTACATGTATGCTGTGTATCAGTTGTTTAAGGATTTTGTTCAGAACATAGATTGTGTTTGACATGGATGGGCTTAGTCCGGCGAACTGATTGGTGTAAAGTTGTTCCACTGCTTTTCTTTGGTTTTTGTTTTCAAATTTGATGTAAATAAGCCTGTCCAGAATTTTTAAGTGATAAACCTGATCATTTGTGTTGTACATGTATTAACGTGGATTCTCTTTTATTGCATACATGTATGAATAACTACAACATGAGCTATCACCTTCTTGTGTTTAAGTAGCATCAGCCAGAGCTGTAGATCTACACGTGCTTAAAGTATATTGACATGTATAATATACACCTTGACATTATTTGCCTGTAAGACACTCACAGCCAACTAGTAATGGCTCGTATTACTATGTGTGCTCTACAGAATGGGTAGATAGTTCCATTTTAAGTTAACCTCAAAGACCACCATTCGTCTCCAACTTGATGTGAAGCTCATGTATCCAAACGCTTGATATGTTGCAATGTGCGAGATGGTCAGGGTGTTTTTGATTCTAAGTCCCCATACATGTATGTTCAAACCCACAACAATGTGTCCATCTAAAATCAGCTGGAAAATCATTTTTGATGGCTGAACTTCGGAAATGTGAAAGTCTGGCTTTGGGTAATTCTACATCAGCGACTTCTAATATATTGCAATTAACATCACTGCATTTTATAAAATTCAATTCTGCTTAAGCCATGATGCTAGGGGAAGTGTACATCGCTACGGTTTATATATTTACATGAACAGTTGGAATGAAACCCAAACTGAGGTAAATCGACAAGAGACCGTATTCCGCCGGTTAGCCTACGTGTGACTATTTGGCAGCTGTCATACTGTTGTCGCTGTTCTGGTTTTACTCTCCATACCGTGCGTCTTTAATTATATTGTACCTGATTTACCTTAAGAAGCGGCGTCATCACTAGTAGGCCCCGATGTAGCTATGACAACGTGTTGTCAAGATTATGAGGTCATTTATTAGCGCATTGCGCCATTTCATCTGTTTGCTGTTCTTTTTTTGTCGGTTGTATTTGCATTCATCTACATGTGATACTTTGTCACTTTCTGTCCTTTGTGTTCCAACTTCAGAGATATACGCTAAATAAAAATGAATGGTTATGTATTATATAATTCTCGTTTAAATGGTTGGTTGAGTTAGTCTCAGTGAAAGGTAATAAAACACACTTAAAATCATGAACCGTATGTAGTGTTGTTACACAAGTTTTTTACGTATACCAATTTCATATTCAGCATATTCAAGTTACCTCATGGGTGTGTTATCAGTAGTGCTGAGTTTCCTCTCTTTCTGATACCGGGCCCTGACATTAACTGATGCGTATCTTCTTAGGGGAGCTGGTTGTCATCTCTTTTTGTCACCCGGCCCACACATGAACTGATGTGTATCTTATCTGGAGAGCTGGTTTTCCTCTCTCTATAATACCTGGTCAACACATTACATGATGTGTATTTTCTTAGGAGGGCTGGTTTTCCTCTCTAATACCGGGGTCACACATTAACTGATGTGTATCTTCCCAAGGGAGCTGGTTTTCCTCTCTTTCTTTCACCAGGTCTACCCATTAACTGATGTGTATCTTCTCTGGAGAGCTGGTTTTTCTCTCTTTCTATCACCGGGTCCACACATTAACTGATGTGTATCTTCTCTGGAGAGCTGGTTTTCCTCTCTCTGTAATACCTGGTCAACATATTGACTGGTGTGTATTTTCTCTGGAGAACCGGTTTTCCTCTCTAATACCGGGTGCACACATTAACTCATGTCTGTCTTCTCAGGGGAGCTGGTTTTCCTCTCTTTCTATCACCGGGCCCACACATTTACTGATGTGTATTTTCTCTGAAGAGCTGGTTTTCCCCTCTATCTGCAATACCGGGTCCACACATTACCTGATGTGTATTTTCTCAAGAGAGATGGTTTCCCTCTCTCTGTAATATAGGGCCCAGAAATTATCTGATGTTTTACTTTTCAGGAGGGCTGGTTTTGCTCTCTCTCTAATACCGGGTTCACACATTACCTGATGTGTATCTTCCCAGCAGAGATGGATTTCCCATCTCTCTAATACCGGGTTCACACATTACCTGATGTGTATCTTCTCAGGAGAGATGGTTTTCCCATCTCTCTAATACCGGGTCCACACATTACCTGATGTATATCTTCTCAGGTGTCGTGGATTTCATCTCTGTCTGATACCTTGTCCGTATATTACCTGATGTGTGACTTTTCAGGAGGGCTGGTTTTCCTGTCTCTCTAATACCGGGTTCACACATTACCTGATGTGTATCTTCACAGCAGAGATGGATTTCCCATCTCTCTAATACCGGGTTCACACATTAAATGATGTGTATCTTCTCAGGAGAGCTGGTTTTTCTCTCTTTCTACATGTAATACTGGGTGCTAACGTGTATCTTTCAACGTGTGATGGGTTTCCTCTCTGGATGACACCTGGTTCACACATTACATTTTACAAGTACCCATCTTCTCTGTTGTGGTACGTTTCCTCTCTTACACCTTATCCAAATGTTAGGCTACCTGATCACCAGGTGGGGGAGGGGGGAGGGGGCTGGTGATTATTGAAGAGGTTTTTGGTGTCTTTGTAAGACTATGATTTTTGCTACGAGGGGGTATGATGTTAACTGTGATTGTTTATAGTGTCAACAACGGAGCGTTTTCTATTATAACAAAAAGACCACACTAAATGAATGAGGGAGTGATTATGACTTAACGGCACTTCTGCAATATTTCAGAAATACCATGGCGATGACATGTTTACACTCGGAGGTGTTGGCTGGTTTTCAAGATAATGGGAAGATTCAAAATAGAAACAAAAAGATCAACATGGTTAAAAGCAGTTAAAAGAAAACAAACCTCGTTAAAACTGGTAAACCACAAGATGTTTTGGAATAAAAAAATATATTTTGCGATATAGGCCAATGGCCTTGAAATATTTAATGGTAGCATCACCCGCATTGATGTAAAATAAATCGAATATAGTGTTGACTGTGCAGAACTTTTCCCGAACATGAGCTAAGTCTACACAGTCAACTAAGATATGTTTTATGCCGTATTGAGCATCACATCAAAACACTCGGGAGCACTTGTCCTATCAAGAATATAACTGTGTGTGTCAAACGAGAAGGTCCAATACGGCATCTGGTTAAAACTACTTGATCTCTACGAAACTTACCATGTGTATAAGAATTATAGCCAGTGACAGGGCAAATAGCGTGCAATTAATTATATTTCCTCCTTTAATTGATTAAATCACTTCTCCTTGATTTTTCCTGAAAAGTACTAGTGAGCTTCGTGATAGCGACCATTTTCCTCTTATCCTAAAACATATCACTTCTACTTCTTTAGAACACGTAGATAGGAGGACGTTCGATAAAGCAGATTGGATCACATTTTGACATGATCTGCGAGGCTAATATCACTCCAGAGATTCTCAGTGCAGCAGATGACCCTACCATAAAATTTAATGAGCTTGTTTAATGAGCTGCCGATAGAAGTATATCTAAGACCTCGACAAATACAATTCCAAAAGTAAACCCTCGTACCACAATGAATGTGGTAAAGTCCTCGAGGGCCGGAAAAAGGCTGAACGCAGATTTAATCATTGTTCTACTGATAATAATTTAAACCAGGTTCGTAGTTTTAGAGCTAAAGCTCGTCGATTCCTCAAGTCCAAGAGACGATCTTTTTGCCGGAACTTTCTTCTGGACACTACGTCAAAAACACCCATGCGTAAGGTCTGGAACAAGGTTCAGAAACTTAAGGGCAAACATAATAAAGCAAAAACTCTAGCTTATAAAAGATGAAGATAATATATTTAAACTTTCCATCTGATATAGCAAATAAATTAGCAGAGACAAATTTCAACAAATCTTTTTCTGAGAATTATACTTCAGAATTCCAGCATATTAAAAACCAGAAGGAGAAAACTTCTGCTAAAAATTAGAAATTATAACCGTCCTTTTACTATCGCTGATTTAAAATTGCATTACTGGCACACGATACTGCACGTGGCCCTGATAACGTATATTATAAGTTTCTGAACCATTTACACCTGATCCACTTGAGACTCTCTTGGACTGTCTTATGATATTTGGATAACTGATAATTTTCAACCCCCATGGATGGAGGCGTGTATCATCCCGGCTGGCCAAACCGGGTAAGGATCATACTGATCCGTCTAATTACCGTCCCATACCTCTTACCAGCTGTGTCCGTATGACTATGGAACGGATGATTAATGATAGACTTGTTTGGTTTTCTTCACACCAACAATTTAATATCTAATATACAGTGTGGTTTTCGGCAAGGTACATCTACTATGGATCACCTTGTTCGATTCGAAACCTTTTTTCGTGGTTTTATCAATAATAAACATGTGGTGTCGACATTTTCCGACCTTGAACAAGGCCTACGACACCACATGGAAATATGGTATTTTAAAAGACCTTGCTGATATGGTCTTAAATGTCGATAACCGATGTTCATATCAGAATTTTTATCTGATCGTAGGTTTCAGGTTCGGGTGGGTCTACTCTTTCCGACTCGAATAAGCAGGAAATGGTGTACCCCAGGGCAGTATTTTATCACCAGCTCTGTTTAGGATAAAAATAACTAACTTAGGAAAATCCTTAACATCGGACACAGAGGGTTGTTTATATGCTGATGACATCCTTATATGCTACCGAGCTAAAAATATGAATAATATTGAACGTCAGTTCTAGCTTTGTCTGAATAAAATCGAGAAATGGCCAATTGAAAACTGTTTTAGATTAAAATCGTTGGTATGCATTTTTGTAACAAACGAAAATTTCATCTTCAACCCGATCTAAATTTTGTGGTAAACAGATTAAAATTGAGAGAAATGGCCAATTGAAAACGGTTTTAGATTAAAATCGTTGGTATGCATTTTTGTAACAAACGAAAATTTCATCTTCAACCCGATCTAAATTTTGTGGTAAACAGATTAAAATTGTTGGTGAAAGTAAATTTTGGAGTATAATATTGGATAATAAATTATCTTGTAGACCACATATAAATATACTTAACCTGCGGATGACCGTGGGTTTCCCCCGAGTTTTGCCCGGTTTTCACCCACTATATTGCTGCTGGCCGTCGTATAAGTGAAATATTCTAGAGTATGGCGTAAAACACCAATTAAATAAATAAATAAATATAAAAATACTTAAAGCTAAATGTACAAAGGCTCTCGATATAATCAAGGTCGTGTCTAGCACCGAGTGGAGTGCTGAAGATCTATTTTATTAAATTAAAATCGTTCTATGGTGAGGTCTAAATTAGATTGTGGTGAGGTCTAAAAAAGTTCTGCTAGGAAGTCGTATATAAAAATGTTGGATCTGATTTTAAACTTGTCCAAACATTTTTCATTCATGTTGGATGTTTTCACTACTATATCTAAGAGTTGCACTGCCTCGTGTTTTTAAGTTGTTCTCCCCGCGATATTTCCAAGATATTGCCGATGTGGCGTTAAGCCATAATCATTCATGCATTCATTCTTTCATTCTGTATTAATTTGCCAAAGGGACACGGACAATCTCTCATTTTGGGAATTATTTCCTACCCGAAGAAGGAAAATATCTTCAATAACATTTCATGGGGTTGTCACAGTTGTGTTGCCAACCATGTCCACGTAGGCCTACATATCCGTCTCGTGTTAAACCTAGACGGGATTCCCCCACAGCGAAAACGAAAACGATACGAGCACATGTGATGTCTTAGCACAGTATTGCTTTTGACAGGAGAATTCCCAAACGATTGCGCTGTCCTAGATGCCTTTAATTTTGAATGTAGCGCCACTGCCTAGAAAATATCTCTAGTTGCAAGTTGTGGAATGCAGGTAGTCAATACTAGACATTATATTGTTGGAACAGGGGAGGTAACAAGGGTCTAGGTACTGGACTAAATTCTGATATCTAGATGAATGTGACACATATGGTTTACAAGTAAATTAAGTCAGTCAATTTTCCAAAGTATTCTAAAACCACCGAGTACATCCCTCTTAGTTCTCCAACTCGTGCTGCAAACTTAGTCTCCCCTGGTATGAAAAAAACTTTCTCATGTAAAGTGTCGTAAGTGTCGTATTAGTAACAAGTAGTCGCATAGAAGGGCTGTGGTCGCAAATCGCCACGTGCCGATAAAACATATGCTTTATGGTAGCGGTAATATTCGCTGTTCTGGCCAATCGATTACTTGAAAACGAGGCACGGACCGTTCTGCTGCTTGAGGCGGAAAATGACGATGGAGAGTTCCCGGATGTGCAAATTCCGGCGTAGTGCGGGACATTGATCAGAAGCTTTCTAGCCTGATCCAATAGGTCCGTGCCCCTGAAGCATTCGTTCTCAGGCAGCAAAAATCGGGTATGTCTGAATATATTTATTTCACTTTTACGACGGCGGCCAGCATTATGGAGGAAACCGGGCAGAGCCCGGGGGAAACCCACAGACCTTTCCTTCTACGGCCGGAGAGGAAGCCAGCATGAGCTGAACTTAAACTCACAGCGACCGCATTGGCGAGAGGCTGCTCGGTCATTACGCTACTCTAGCGCGCTCACCAACTGATCCACGGAGGCCCCATATCTGAATATAATCCTGGGACTTGATTTAATCAGACTTCCGCTATATCTGTGCACATAGGTTAATACGAGTTAAAACTAACACAGTCATCTGGTCATACTGTATTCTGTTATACCTTCCCGTTCCTATACAACAGCGTTCCGTGTAAAATCACAGTAGTTTTGCCTGCAGTCGTCATTTTGGACACAACTTTCATCGACATTTCTAATTCTCATGTGGTGTATTTTAAAGTGCTAGATATCGTACTTGCTCGTTTTACAAACTTAACTGCCGTCATAACGTGGATGGTAGTTAAATGTGGTGTTGAACAACAGTCAAATTGAAATCCAACAATTCATATGGATCCTTAAACTTCCTTCATTCAACAATATGGTAGTTGACAAATGGTCACACATAGCCGGTGAAATAAGGCGTTTGGTCAATGTACCTTATGTACTTGTTGCAGTTGTTTGAACCCAGAACGGTGAAATAGACCTATGACCAATTTACCTCAGTTACTTGCAGCACTTACTTAACCCAGAAAGATAAAATACCGCCTTTGACCACTTTACCACAGTGACTTCTAACTAAAAATGATGAACCGTTCTGAAAAAAACAAAACAAAACAAGTTCCAAGTACAGATTAAACCCAATCTTGAAATAGCAGTAATAGGTTGGTCAAAATTGGACGTAGAAGTCCGAAACATCCAAATTGATATGTGACTTGTTTTTAACTTGTTCTCGCCACGATATGGCTTTGATATTGCCGATGTGGCGTTAAGCCATAATTATTCATTTATTCATTTATTCGGTGAACGAGCTGCGCAGAAGTTTCAAATGACAGTTGAGCGCTACCGTTTATTCTGACGCTGCTGTATGTGTGTACTTTATATATGTTTTATGATCACACGTCACCGATAATTGTGACGTATTAGGGAACAGAGCAAATGAGTTCACAGCTTTGGGCCGTCTTGATACGGACATGAAGGAGCACCCCATTAAATATGATGAATTGGTTTTAAAATAAGTACTGGAAACTTGTGGGAGGGTGTAACGGATTGAAAAGCGGGGAACAACCCCACAGTTGTAACTCGGTACCGACGGTGAATTAAGACGAGATCTTTCTACATTATAACAAACATTAGATCCATGGTGTCCTTGTCAACCAGTGATGACGTCATACCCTATACAGTGTAGAGTTTGAATCTCCTGCTAACCGATGACTTGGACAAACATGACTATTATTAATCAAGACACAAAACTGATAATGTGTTCTTATCTACTGACCCTCTGCCAGCAGCCAAAGATATGGCTGCTTTTGCCCTGCACCGGATTTTGTTTACAACCTCGGTCCAAGGAGCCTGCTGGAATTTGCTTTCCATCGCGTCTTACAGCTACGATATCACAATAACCAGATAGTCACACCAAACATTTATTACGTCATTCTCTCTCAGGAGATTGCGATAGTTTCGGGGTTGGTTTACTGGGGGCGCTGTAATATACACTGTTCAGATAACATCGCCTGCTTGTGAAATATATCTTAGTTTTGGTTTGTGTTTCAGGGTAAAAGGGATCGGTCGTCTGCGTGTCCCGTCGCTTCTGTGATACCGGAAATCAGGTCCAGAAACACCAACGCTGCGACCGTCATGATCGCTGAGAAGGCAGAGGACATGATTAAAGGAGTCAGTCAGATAAAACTATAATCTTAATTGTTGAATATGGTAAATATGTTTAAAGCTCATAGACCTTATTATACATACCAATGTTTTTGGCTCAATGTGATGTGAGTTTTACAGGCGCATGCGCTGAGTCACCAACCGTTGAACATCATCACCCAAAGCCTTGCTTGTGTCGTCCTGGTTAGATCGTGCTATAGCACACACGACTGACATGATCGTTATATACGGCCAGTTCCCTATCACCGCCAACGCTGCCCAAGTATCATAGCTGTTCGGATTGGCTTTTCTCATTGGCTGTTAATAAAACTGCTTTTAAATCAAAATCTTATTTGTCCATAATGTATGACATTTCTGAGTTTATGCTCATGGACATCGCTACAAAATCCCTGTAGGGGTCGTCTGTTCTGGTGCAACATTCGAGAGTCCCTGATCCCCCTTGGCCCCGGCAGTTCTGGCTTAAGTAAGCTCGCGAGATGATGAAACATTCAAGGATGACGAAACCTCTTAGCATCTGTGATGGGAATCTACATTAGCAGAACTCCTGCATGTTAACAAGCCCGGCGTATTTCACACAACCGGGGGCTCTTTTTATGTGATTTCTGGGAAATAAATTTAAAATATGAAACCAGCAGAGGAAACAGCTGAATCCTTTTTTTTTTGTTTATTTATAAATATTCATAAAGTTTGCTGATTGTATCCATGCGTGGAAACATAGAAACAAAGTGGTATACCAGTCATAGCCAATATGGATGTTTCATGTCAATAATGACAAATCCAGTTCTCATAACGATGCTTAACACAAACAAAGAACTAAGAAAGTAAGTGATGTATAAAATTAAAAAAGAATCATACAAAAAAAGCAGTCAACAGTTTTCAGTAATGAAAGGGCGCAAGGTGCTCTCCAGGAGGTTTACACGTTATAGACAGACTTGTCTGAGACATATTTTGTGTTATGCGTGATGAACAAAATAATTTCCTCTCCTGCCTAAAGCATTTCTACAATTATCCGGTACAACACCTGGTGAGTGTCCAGGAACCGACTTGGCCCAGGACGCTCTAATCCTACATATATCCCGGGCGCATTTTCTGCCATATATTTCTTGGGAATTTTTTTTTTTGCATATTTATCTTTTCGTTCAACCATAAAGAGTGATAATGTCGGCTTAGAGCCTTTTGTTTATGAGCTATGCCCACTCTCATCTCAGGGTCAGTTGACTTACTGTATGTAATGAAGGTTTATGAAATCCTGTGTCTGGAATCGAGGAGACATGTAGCTGGTAAGGCGGCCCACGGTGGTGGAAGGACGTTCACACTCTAAACACTATAGTCTTACATTTAACATTGTAAATGTCCCAGCATATAAGAGTGTGTCTGACCACTTTATGAAGTGTTCATGTGTTACCGCTTGTGGGAGTGTTCACATCACAACTCCAATAACAAAGTTGGCTAATCAATAACTAGAACCAACTGTTAGAACAGAGTTTTACAGAAGTTAGCAGTTTTAAAGGAGAGGGAATGTTAATACCTATAAAAAGTGTTAAAACATTAACACGTAATAAATCTGGTCAGATACAGGTAACTCTTGTACAGTCAAACTTCCTGATCTTTGCGGTGTTAAATATAGCACGTACCTTTTAAGAGAGCATTTCGCATTTTCCTGAAGCTTTATGGGCAAGACAGAGACCATGTGAGGGTCTGCATGCGCTATTTGATTGGCGGTACTTCGATTTTTAACCAGAGTCCATACCTGCCAGTTCTGATTTACCTGGTGTATGAAAAGATATTTTGTAATCATTTCTCTCTCCCCCATACTCAACAGTTTGCCATTCCGACCCAGCTTGTCAAACGCTGTTTACAAACAAACCGTAAGAGCAGCTTAGGGGACAATTCACACCGGATCTGGTGGCCTCAGCTGGTCTGAAGGGTCACTAGGTTTACTACTATGCTGATTAGATCCTTTTTGTGAAATTTTTGATGTGGATAATCTCGTACCACATTGGCAAATTAGGTTTTCAGGAGAGTACCTGAGGAACAGATGGGGCTACGTGCTACCTGAAAAGTAACATTGTTTTGAGTTTATAGGCAAATGACATGAATCACTTATATAAATAGAGAGCAGACTGCAGAAGAGGCCACAATTGGAACATTTGTTTGCTTTAGTACTGTCAAACCCTCATGTCCCTTTTCTGCACATTGGAACATCGTGGCTGGAATAAGTTGAAAACACAAGCCGCTTAATGGTTTTTGATATGGTAAGGAAAACAATCAAAATAAACCAAAATGGTAGCACATGTTTGGGCCAGATAAAATGTACTTGAACACTGTGCTGGCAAACTGAGATTAAGTGAGAAACACAAGGTTTATTAAATGTTAATATGTACTTACTGTGTTTGCTGTTACTGTCAGTTTTTTGCTTTGTGAATCAATTGACATTTACAACCCCTTGAGATTTCAGTTCGGGGCATATCTGCTCCAGCGTGTTGGTCGAACTGGGCCAATCCGACCTCCTGTCTCTATCTCTGTAAGAGCCATGTTCAATGTTGGTATTGAAAATCTCGCAAATCCAGCCTGCCCTCAGACACTGGGATCCCGTTCTCTTCCATTAAGGGTCGCAACCCAGGGAGCAGGCACTCCACGATATGGGTCTATTATAATTACAGGGTCCATACGGGAGAGCTTTAGGTCAGTTGCCTTTTTGACGACAATGTTGCCCAGAGGCCGAATTTCAAGCCGGAGACTCCATGGGAGTAATGCCGCTTGAATTCAGTGGGCAACTGTTGTAGATGTAATCTCATTATACTGGTTTCAGAAAATCCACCCAACGGTTCTCAGTTATATTTTCTGTTTGTGATAACGCTTACATATGATATGAACCTGTCTCTTGAGGTCATTTTGTAGGAAACTGATCAGTTTGAAATTTTGGATGTAAAGTTACAGGCGAGCTGTGCAAACCATTGTTGGGATGTCACATAGTACAAATGTGTACAAAGACCATGAGGGATCTCCCTGAATGGATAACGTACAGTTCTGAGAACTAAGTATCTACCATATCAATCTGTTTATTTGCATTGAATTGTAAAGCAGGGTGGTATTTGTGTCGACAGGTAAGTCTTTTAAAACGGGGTATATATATATATTTGGGGTGGAAATATTTATTCAGCTAGGTAGTTGTCTTTACTTGATCGTTTTACCGACTATCAGACACTGCTTAGTTGGTTGGATCGTCTCACACTGGCACAATATAGTCAAGACGTACGCCATAGAAAGAAAAACCAGAGCAGCAACGACAGTGTTATAGCTGACAAATGGTCACAGGTAACCTGTGAAATACGACCCCATGTCCATTTATCTCAGTCAAGGTTTGTTTCTAACTGTTTATGTGAATACGTATATAGTAACCAATTACACGCCCCTAACACCATGTCTTAAGCAGCAATAGGTAATATAAAGCAGTGATGTTAGTTACTGTCTGACAACTGGTGCGTGTCCTCGTACAGACTCTACCATCAGCCTGTGTATGAACCTGTATCACCATCGATAGACAGTCTGGATATTTCCTTCTGACGGAAAACGACTGGATTGGGTTCAGGCTCATACTGTTTAATTATGTCGATCTTGTCACCACATGTATACAGGTTGATGGGAGGGCCTCTACGTTATTGTTTATGAAGCTTTGACCTTGAAAGGCCTTATGCAGAGTTATGTTAAAGGTCAGGAACTGGCGGTGAAGTGTCGCCTGCGGTACACAAAGCCCGAACATATTAGCTTGATCACGTATTGTTGTTTATTGCTGTCTTAACAACGTTCGACTGTCGGCTCCAAATATAAAACTGTGGTAGTCAAAAATTGATGAATAGGGTATACAGTTCCCCTTTTCCATGTAAGTCAGCCCGTTTGTTATATGATACCCTATAAGCTAAGGAATGAGGGTTTACGTAATGGTGCTAATGGTAAATCGAGTCTTAAAATTATGTACGAATTTGCACAGAATATTTTCAGCCTTACTGTGATGAATACAGATAACGTCCGGTAATGCTGTCTATTTTACAACTTTAAGACCCAGATGTATATGTATTCATAACTAAGCGGCTACATGTATTGTTAACTGCACACTCTTAACACAGACAGCTCTAGCTAATCTATAGAAAGGCCTACATGTATGTATACTGCCGTCATCATTGTCCAATATGTTAAACCCTCCATGATCCGTGATCACTGCGCGAGGGTACATATATAGGGCCTGCTAACACAGCTTATCCCGTCAGGATGGCCGAATACATACATGTATATTTCCATTGCTTATATATGACCCAGATACAACTGGCGCTGACAAACTTCTATAGTCCTCCTGAGGTAACATATCTCCAATCAGGATTTTGATTAAATCCTCCCCCTTACAACACTGTAGACATACGTTTGTTCCCATGATGAGAACGATCAAGATCCAGCATTGCTTCTGGGTTGGTCCCCTCCCCCCCCTTTTATATCGCGAGAGAAGTTTTATGTTATGACAAAAGCAAAATTTGCCTACTTTCTAACTTAGCTGATATATATGTATCTATATTTAAGAGACTACATGTATTAATAATTCTACACTCTTCACACAGACAGCTCTAGCTAAGCTATAAAGAGGCCTGCATGTATGTATACTGTCGTCCTGACACCCTCCATTAACCGTGTAAGTTTGCTTATGGGTTATCTAGGGTTATCTTTGTGAAGATATAACTGACGCCGACCTACTTATACAGTCTACCTGAGGTTGTATATCTCCAATCAGGATTTTGGGGTGTCTTCAAAGTGTCCCCGTAACAACACTGTAGACCATATATATAACTTCATTATCAAAATGGTTAAGTTCCAACATTCCTTCTGGTGGATATCTTTTCCCCTGTTTTAACATCTCGAGATTCTTTTTCATACACTGCTCTTTATGGCATGACAATAGTAAAAATCACCATATTTCTAACTGAGCAGAAGAGATGACCTACACGGGAAGCGAGGCACACACACTGATATAGGTCTTACAATGCTTTTTGAAGGAACATTGCAATAGTAACAAAAAGTATTATATGTTACCCTACATATATGGTTGGAAATGTTTTGGGAGGTAACTCACTCTGAAAAATGGGCACTACCTTTAATAGCTTACTGAAGAATGTATGTCGCTTTTATAAGATACATAAGTTGGAGAATGGTATATATAACTGAAAGCTAATGATTATATATTGAACCTCCTCGCCGTACAAACTTACATCACATGAATCAGCTGTTTCTTGAAGAAAGGGATACTGCGTTAGCAGACGCTGTAATACTTTATCATCATTTGAAGGGTGGTTTTATGACAGAAAATAAAAAATGCAATTATATTGGTGAACTAAAACAAATTAGCTTTTAAAAGAAATAAATCTTTTCCGGTTAGATTGATACTTCATATCTGAAGACTTTTGGTGATTACCTCATAAAACTGGGTACAAAATTATGCTGACGGGTGGAAACCTGTTCTGGAGGAAACTGAGTAACTGAACATGTAAGGCCCTTGGGTTGTTACAGATATTACATGATCACTTCAACACAAATGGCCACGTGCCTTTTTTTGTTTGTTTCCATATTAATAAGCAGCAAAACAACAAACAATAGTATTCATCTTGTATTCCCTTTTGGGTTTTTGTACATGTATGTTGGATGTGTTTTGTCTTCACTATGGGTTTCTTGTACGTACATCTACTACATTTTGAGCTCTTTGTGGGTTTCCTGAACGTCTGATTCATTTCACGTTCTCTCTGGTTTTGTGTCACAAGACATTTTCACCCAACAGCGAGCTTGTACAACTGTCAAACGAGAAAGTTTTCGTTATCACCCTGAATGTGCCTAGGCTTTGTGCAAATGCAGTTTAATTTTCTGCTCTATCGAATCAGTGGTTCTGGAGAGCAAGATTTGTTTAGTTTAACAGAAATCCAATATGGCCGCTAAGTCAGTCGACCAAATGTCACCAAATGTCAAAAAGCACAACTTCAGATACTTTCCTAAAACGTTCTAAAGTCTCAGGAATGTACCATTGGTCGTTTTCTCATAAAATGTATCACATAGCTGTCGGGAACAATAATAATTCGAACAGATATAATAGAGGTTGAAGCCTAGGGATTCAAGCCTGTATGTCTGCGGATGGCCGTGGTTTTCCCGGGCTTGACCCGGTTTGCATCCACCATAAAGCGGGCCGGCGTCTTATAAATGAAATATTCTTGAGTACGGCGTAAAACACCAATCAAATAAATAAATAAGTACATCAAGCTTGTATGGCTTGAACCGCTAATAACAATAGGTTTTGCAAACTTTTGGAAGCATAAAAATACAACACTGCAGTGATGTTAACTGTTATATATTAGATGCTACTGGTCTAGAATTAGCTGTCCCTCAAAAACTGAATTATAAGAGGATTTGTATCTGATTTCCTATGTTTACCTGGATCAGATATTTATTTAAGTTTTGGAAGAAGCTGAGAAGGAAATTCCGGAAAAGACACACGAACTATATCCTCTTGTTTGACGTTAGCTTCTAAATTAATTACTGCACACGAGTATCAAATCATCTATCTGCATATATTTACACATTGTAGTCGTAGGCAAGGCTTCTTGGATGTGCTGTAAGCTTTGTAGCACATGGGCTGTATACTGCACACACCTGTTGTATACTAAAGATTGGTTAGCCGCAACGTATAAACTCTGTACGGGTGAGGTTCCAAAGGCACCAAGGCTGAGCCTCAACCCTGGTCATGGACAGGATGGCACATTTTTAGATACGATTTCCTGGCGGAACCGTAAATGATGGAACCAAGGTCAATTTAGGCGTCACAAAAGATCGATGTAAATTTAATAAAACTGACCGCTCAGTACATAAGTCAAGACTAGACTTTGCTATACACGACCTTAATTATATTCAGATCCATACTTATACGTCGTTTTGGGAATTGGCCTTACGAATGTTGACCTCGAATGTCCATCTTGGTTGACGGCTGGCATACAAATGTCTGTTTCGACGCATAGATTTTTTCATTTAGCTTTAAGCATTTTAACATGGAGGGAAATGAGGAATTTGCTATCATCTATGACTCCTGAAAATCTGTTTTCAGATCTCAATTTTCACTGGTTTACAATAAAATTTTGAAGTCGAAATGAAGATCCGTTTACAATAAAAATGCATATCGATGGTTTTAGATGTAGAAAATCTAAAATCATGTTCAAGTGCCCATTTCTTGGTATTATTGAGAGAAAACTGCAGCAGTCTTACCGATGTTATTCATATTTTAGAATGGTAGCATATACGGAAATCATCAACTGTACATATAAAGAACCTTCTGTACCACATGTTTAAGTTTTTCACAAGCTATTAAGTTTGAAGCTAAACAGTATTGGTGACAGTATGCTACCCTGGAATACGGTAATTTTTGCTCATCAAAAAACCTAAACTGACGATAGCTGACGATTAGATGAAAGCTCTGATAAATAATCATAAGCGATAAGTCCCATATCTGAGAGGCCTTTTAAAACACCTTATTTCCATGCGGCGTCGTAGTTCGGTGACGTTTTCAAGGTCGAAAAATAGTGACACGTTTTGTTCATTATTTTTTTTTTATCATTACGAATAAAAGTTTCAATTCAACAAACTTTAGATCGACTTTGAGGAAAACCACATTTAATATTAGACGGTAAATTGTTGCTTTCTAAATACCAAAGAAATCTATCATTTATTATTCGTTCCATACTCTTAACCACGCTGCTAAGAGCTATGGGACGTTAACTAGACGGTTCATTATGATCCTTACCCGGTTTTAGAACCGGGATAATACACGCCTCCCTTCATGAGGGTGGAAAACTTACCACTAATCCAAATATCATGATTAAACAAGCCCAAAAGACTCTCCAGTGGCTCAGATGACAAATGGGTTAGAAACTTATAATAAATATTACTATGACCACACGTTCTATACGTTGTTACGACCACAAATCTATATAATAAAGCCCACCCTGGGGGTAAAGAACAAGGAAAATGAAGTTTTAGTCTTTGATCATAATGTGGAGAATTGGTCAGCATTTTCAGTGCTGACAACTAAACATTTAGGACGTCCTGCAGCAAAACAATGTTATTGCTCTAGGTAAAGCTTTTGATAATTGCGCTGGAGATGTTTAATGAATTTATTTATTCATTTGAGTGGTGTTTTACTCCGGACACAAGAATATTTCACTTATATGACGATCGCCAGCATTATGGTGGGAGGAAACTGGGCAGATCCAGGGGGACACCACGACCATCCGCAGGTTGCAGTCAGACCCTCTCACGTATGAGCAGAATGGAAGACAGCCTAGGCTGGATTTGTACTCACAGCGACCGCGTTGGTGAGATCCCCCTGGGCCAAGGCGTCGCACTGACACACTAACCTCCTCGGCCCCGAGATATTATAAAAACATAGTCCAGCGATGCCTTGACTGAGTGTACAGTCAGATGCAGACGTAGATTTATTGACAAGTTAGTTAATTCTTTCACAGATTTTGTTTTAGGTTTACCGTAACCAATCATCGGCAAGTCTTTGATATTTGAATGTCAACACATGTTGATACTCTCCACACTGGCGAATGAAGTTTTCAGGACACTGTTCGCGGAAGAGATACGGTGACGTGCTTTTTGAGTTGTTTCTTTTGAGGTAATGACCTGTTTCTCTTTTATCAAGAAAAGACAGTCCATAGAGGAGGTCATACACGCTTCGTCGCAATTTTAACGTTTTATTGTCTTAATACAGGCAAAACATATTAGGTTTGTACAGATCTACTTTGGCGGTGTAGAGATCGACTGAGGAAAAGAGGGGTTATCAAATGGCGATAAGTATCATTGTCTTTTTTATGTTGCGTATCGCTTGACATCTACACACCCTTGTGATTTTAGTTCGGAGCATATCTGCTTCAACCGATTAGTCAAACTGGGCCAACCCGATCTTCAGTCTCTAAACAAGAGCCGAAGTGAAGTGTTGGACTTGAAAATCTTGCAAGACCGTTCTCTTCAAGTAAGGGTCGCAACCCAGGGCAAACAGGTAGGCTTATTCCTCTATGGTCCCTCACACAAATATAGGAGATGTGAGTGTATATTTCATCGAGGCCTCACGGTAGAGCTCTAGGTTAGGCACCCTTTACGACAAGCTTGCCAAGAAGACTGAGGTCGTATTCTTTTCGGCCTGGAGACCCCACGAGGGTAATGCCGCTTGAATCAAGTGGGCAACTATTGTAGCTATTGCCTATTCTCATTATACTGGTTTGAGAACATCCATCCGACATTTCTCAACAATACTTCCAATGTATTCTGTTTGAACCTAAACGGGATAACAAATATAAATGATTTGAACCCATTTACTGAAGTAAATTTGTGGGAAACTGATTGTTCGTTGAAGTGTGACATTTACGGATCGGCCTTAAGCTAATGGCGAGTTGAAGAAACCATTCTTGAGATATCACAGAGTGTAAATGTGTACAAACATACTGAGGGATTTACCTCCCCTGTACAGATCAGGTGCATTTCTCAGAACTAAGTATTTTCTATTCCAATCTGCTCAGTTTCACCAAGTTGTGAAGCCAGGTGGGATTTGTGTCGACAGGTAAGCTCTGTGAGACGATTATATGTAGCTTGGATGGAAACGATCTGTCAGGTTAAGGAGTTGTGTTTACTTGATCGTGTCACCCACTGTCAGACACAGTTTAATTGGTCTGCTCGTCCTCAAATCGACACAACGTAGATATACGAATGGGACGCTTTCTTTAAAGACTGTAACATCAGCCATGCTAGCCTGTGTGTGAACCTAAAACCGTCGATATTTGCGTATCAAGGAAAACGAATGATTTTTGTTCAGGTTTATACTGTTTGACTGTGTCGATCTTCTAACAGGGCGATATTACGTTATTAATTTGGGGTCGTGAAGCTTTAACCTTGAAAAGCATTATGCAGTTGTGCTGAAGGTCGATTACTGGCGGTGACGTCCTGCCTATGGCACACAGCGCGGATATCATGCCTGTATGGATCGCTGTTCATTTACTTACAACGTGTAAATATAAAAAAAAAAACTGTGACAATAAAAAAAGTCATTTTATACGTGTATAATCGTTCACCTAATCCCTGTACGCCAGTATGTCTGTTGTGTGATAGCCTATATCAGTTGCTCAAAGGGGCTTCAGTGGCCGAGATTATTAGCACACGAGCACGGAGCATTGGCGAAGAAGCCTACCGCCCAATTCCAGTCCATGCTAGCTTCCTCTCCAGCCGGATGTGGGAAAGTCTGCCCGCATCATGCGGATGGTCCCGGGCTTCCACCGGGCCCCGGTTTTTTCCCACTATAATGCTGGCGGCCGTCGTATAAATGAAATATTCTTAAGTGTGGCGTAAAACGCTAACCAAATAAGTAAATAATATTGTTAAAGTAAACTGATATGACCGTTGATCTGTGAGCCATCCGATCAGTTGCAGTTAAAGCCGTACTATGTAAATAACGGCCATTGCCATGCCCATAATTTTAAAGATTATGTGCACATTCTTGAGTTGTTGAGGGAACTGTGCTACAATTGTGGAAATGTCATGTAGTATAAATGTGTACAAGCATACTGAGGGATTGAACTCCCCTGCTCGGATGACCTATTTCTCGGAACCAAGTAGTTTCTGTTTCAATCTGCACAGTTTTATCATGTGGTGAAACACGATGGGAATAGTGTCGACAGGTAAGTCTTGTAAGATGGGGCAGGCCTGTTGTTATATCGGGATATTTCTATCAGGTGAGGGAGTTGTCTTTACTTGATCATGTGACCAGCTCTCATACAGAATGTAAATGGTCTGCTCATCCTCACGAAGTCGACGTACGATTAATGGTGTGTGTCTCTGTATAGACTCTACTCTCCATCTGTGTGTGAAACTCTGACACTGTCTATAAACAGTTGGAATATTTGGGAGGGGGGGAAGGGGGGGTCTCACTGGCTCAGTCGGTTTGCGCGCTAGCGCAGCCCAATGACCCATTTTCCGCCTGTGTGCCGTGAGTTCAAGTCCAGCTCATGCCGGCTTCCCCCCTCCCGGCCGTACCTGGGAAGGTCTGGAAGCAACCTGCGGATGGTGGTGGGTTTCCTCTCACTTTATTGCTGCTCGCTGTCGTATAAGTGAAATATTCTTGAGCACGGCGTAAAACATCAATCAAATAAATAAATAAATAAATAAACATATCTACAATCCAGGCTTTGAGTTGATACGGTGCTATGACAGGCTGTCACTGTTATAGCGCTGTATCTAATCGGTCATGTACTTCACACATTGGAACGAAGTCAACATTTTACGGTTTAATCGTTTTGATTGATAAGCAGGTGTATTGTAGTCTCTACTTCTGTGCTTTCTAAAAAAAAAACCACTGGGAGCTGGAATACAAAATTTGACCTTGGTTTATAACTGTTTGAATATAAGTAAGAAATACTCGTGTCACTATTAGTAATGTCGTGTTTATTATATCTGTTATATATTGTATAAACTTCTGCAGATAGATATATTTCAGAGGTTTGGCCCAATTATCATACATTATATAGGGTCAAGATACCATCATAGACACTGTAGTCAACAGGCTTGGCTAGAAAATATACATTTAAATAGCGATAATGTCGTTTTTGCTCACAGACTTGCTAATTATGGATTGGAGCTATATATCTATCGAATATCACTATAAAACACCTCTGCCCAAATTAGACTGTCCAGAGTTTTGCCAAAAAGCGCAATAAGAGGAAGAATGGCCAAATTTCTAAATAAAATTTTTAATTTCGAGAATTGGAGAATAGCGATAAACAGTACTGTACTCAGTATGTTGTGGGGACACGGGAACAGATCGAGGTTGTGTGCTGTCTTGAACGTTAATATTTTTGTAAATAGGAACATTGTTACAGGTGCCCGCCTGAGCGATTTGCCGTTTTTTTTTTAAGGAAAAAAAAACTCAAAAAATAAAATCAACCAATAATGGCCGAAAGCATGCAGAAGCGGGATGATGTTCTCACCTGTTCGATATGCACGGAAACATTCCGGAAACCAGTAATGCTACCCTGTCAGCACAGTTTCTGTAGTGTATGCATTGATTCGTACGCTGACAAGTTCAAACATGTACAGACAGACGAGAGCTCCGACAGCACTGGGTATGAGGACGTTCATCAGCTGATAGCATGCCCTGTGTGTCGGTCACCAACCAGTGTGGGGAGAGATGGTGTAGCTGGTCTGCCTCCCAACTTTCACCTGGCAGATGTTGTGGAGAAGTTCTCATCTGGTGTAATTGTTGAGGATGACGCCCCATATTGTTCTCTGTGTGAGGAAGGTAATCACGTCAAAGCTGTCAAGTTTTGTACCAACTGTGGTGTGTTCTACTGTGAGGAATGTCTATCTTTTTGTCACCCAATGAGGGGTCCTCTGAAACGTCACCAACTGATTTCGCCCCTGGAGTACCTCTCTCAGGAAACCTCACAGGGTCAAGTCAGCAGGGACCACCAATCAACCCAGCAGCCGTCGTGTGCGAGACATGGTCAGCCATTCGGCTTGTACTGTGAACCGTGTCGGATGGTGATCTGTATGGGGTGTGTGATTGAGCATCAGGGACACGCTATGCGGGATATACCATCAGCAGCTGAGAATGACAAGGTAATGTGAAAAAGATATTCGTATATCAGCCATCAACCAAAATGGAGTCAATACTCGTGTGGTCATTTCCCAAAACGACTATTAACACAAGCCACGAAAAACTAAGAAATTGTGTAAGTTCAAAATTACTTTGGAATCATGCAAAGAAAAGTGATAAACAGTTTTCATTGATACTAGAAAGAAGCAATGAACGTTCTGGGCGAATAACTTAAATCACTATCTAAATCGTGTACCATGCTAGTATATACGGCGATAATCAAAATAAATATGGCATGATTTTGAACTGTTTACTGACCTAAAATTTATGATGTGTAGTGAAGAATAGGACATTTTGTCCTGTACTGTAGTGAGTCATTTGAAAGGCGGATTTTTTAATGTAGCTTTTTTTCCATTACAGCCAGCTGTTTTCAGCATGACTAATGAACTGAAGAAAGTCTTAGGCGAAACTAAGGAATCACTGTCAGGAGTTCTGAGGCTGCACAGTAAGATACAGGTTGGTATTTTCCATGACACCTGTTCAGTCTCATGTTGTTGTGGCTCATTTTGAGTATGTAGAATATTGCTATTAAAGCTTATTCTGTCACATAATATATATGTAGATTACAATTAAAGAGTTAAACCCGAATATTGACGACTTTTTATCAGAACTTATCAGAACAGAACAGGGGAATACACGGACTGATGCGGTGATTTATTTGCGTGAAGGACGGGTCTATTTACTTATTTCTGGCTTGTCTGATCAGACTATCGTATCATTATTATGACTTTCTTCTCAGTGACACACACGCGATATGCCCACCTCAGACAACTCCATTTGATATATCATCTCTGATCATGCGCTGTTATAATAATATCTATAATATATACACGTCACCATTTGATCGGATGGGGCGACAACGTTTGTGTTTAAACCAGCCCCAGGTGTCTGAGGTTGGAAGCTTCTAAGGCTTCACCATGCTCGGAGCATCAGTTTTGATGGCACGACCCTTTTAGAGGTTGACCGACGTACCTTTGGGGTTTTGAGTGGACACTTACATGTACATCACTGGATTAAAGGGAAATTCCCTCCACCCCGGAGACACACTGTTATGTGGCGCGTATAGTTCACCCTTTTACGCATGCATATATAACTACTTGAACACGCAGTTCTTAAGGTGTGGATGAGGTGATAAACGATTTTTCTGTTTGGCAGGAAAACCAGAAGCTTCACACTCAGGAGGTAGAAAAGGCTTATTGTGCAGCCTTGGAAGCCTTACAAGCCTGGAGGCAGCACTCCTTAGATGGCATAAGAACCCGCTATTCACAGTGGAGTGTGGAGTGTAGTGCTATACTCAAACATTTACAGCTACAGGCCCAGGAAATGGAGAGGATGGTACAGGCTTCCAATGATTTATTAGCATCAATGGACGTGGAGTTTTTGCAGGTAAGTCAAGCATATCAGTCACAATCTCTAACATTAGTTCAGCTGCCTCTACCACAGACGTTACCTAAGACCCAAACCACCCTTAGGAACTGTGATCAGGTATTCAAATCCACCTCATGCTTCCAGATCTGCTAAAGTTTTAGATCCTGAGTTCAACAGCTTTATTCTGCTCAGTGGTACCCCTCGGTCCGTTTAATGCAATAAAGTAGCAACATGTAATGTCAAAAATAACATATTGTATGCTGTTTTTTTTAAAAAGAGGTAAAAGGTTTGTATGTAAACAGATTTGCAAATAAGGGGAAATTGTATTGTATGAAGCACAATGGAATTTATTAAGCGGAACTGAGAGCTGATATGGGCTATATAAAAGATCAGGGAATGGTCTAGATGTTGGAGGTAAAAGCCAAGGGTGCTTTTGTACTGTGTGTCTCTGGAGAGGTATCTGTTTCTTCTTTACTTGATTTTATATATAGGCTCAATTCTGTTTGTTGACAGGGTTCCACGGACTTCACCAAAACGTATGTATAAATGTGTTATACCTCCCCATGTTTGTTATACATGCGCACGTGACTATTGTCAGCAGATGTGTTTCTGTAAGCTGTAGTTGTCCAAAACATGACTCAAGTGTGAGATGTTCAATGTTACATTTGTCGAGACAAATTAGATCTAACCTACTAGGAATAGTACATCATGTCATTCTTATAACTGCGCGGACACAAGATCACTACACGACTGTGTCTCTTTGTTTTCTCTCCTCTTCTCGCAGAACTGATGACCAGCTGAATGGGATAAGAGCAGAACTGGAGAAACATGAGGTCAGCAGACAGAAGCTTCTAGCTTCTGTACAACATGACCAAGTTGTTCCTAGACAGGTGACTGTAAAAGAGACAATGCAAGATCGCCAGGACTTAGAAGCAGCAGTCGGTGGACAAATATCTCCCCTACGTGTTACAAGTAAGTTCTTATGTATAAAAGGCAGTCAGTAGGGTGTGCTTAGACGACATAAAGGACTGTAGGGTTTACATTAGTGTGTGCATCGAAGACACAGACAAAAATGGAGAAGGCGAACGGCTGTGTACCTGCAAAACACACGATAGACTCTGTTAAGAAAACAAAACCGATATGTCCGTGGCGTGCCAAGAAAATAAACAGTATTCCAAGAGAGACGAAAGTGAGAAGAGTTTGCAAAGTACAGATAGTATAAACCATACACATTAATGTTAGGCAAGAGATAGGGTAGGTGAAAGGATGCTAATTAATGTGTGGTATAGAGTAGTGTGTGCCCGGAATATACAAATTATTGTCAGATATACAGTATGGTTAGCCCAGAGGAGAGAGGCTTATTTGAGATATACAGAAGCATGTGCGCAGAAGACACAGGCTAATGTGAGTTATACAGTAGGGTGTGCACAGAAGACACAGGGTAATGCGAGGTGTACACTAGGATATGCACAGAAGACACAGGCTAATGTGAGGTATACAGTAAGGTGTGCATATAAGACAAAGGCTAATGTGAGGTATACAGTAGGGTGTGCACAGAAGACACAGGCTAAGAAGAGTTATACAGTAGGATGTGCACAGAAGACACAGGCTAATGTGAGATATACAGTAGGTGTGCACAAAAGACACAGGTTAAGGTGAGTTATACAGTAGGGTGTGCACAGAAGACACAGACTAATGTGAGGTATACAGCAGGATGTGCAAAGAAGACACAGGCTAATGTGAGGTATACAGTAGGGTGTGCACAGAAGACACAAGCTAATTTGAGATATACAGTAGGGTGTGCACAGAAGACACAGGTTAAGGTGAGTTATACAGTAGGGTGTGCACAGAAGAGACAGGCTAATGTGAGGTATACAGCAGGATGTGCACAGAAGACACAGGCTAATGTGAGTTATACAGTAGTGTATGCACAGAAGACACAGGCTAATGTGAGTTATACAGTAGGGTGTCCACAGAAGACACAGGCTAATGTGAGTTATACAGTAGTATGTGCACAGACGACACAGGCTAATGTGAGGTATACAGTAGGGTGTGCACAGAAGACACAGGCTACTAGGAAGTATACAGTAAGGTGTGTACAGAAGACACAGGCTAATGTGAGTTATACAGTAGGGTGTGCACAGAAGACACAGGCTAATACGAGGTATACAGTAGGGTGTGCACAGAAGACACAGGCTAATGTGAGGTATACGGTAGAGTGTGCACAGAAGACAAAGGCTAATTTGAGTTATACAGTAGGATGTGCACAGAAGACACAGACTAATGCGAGTTATACAGTAGTATGTGCACAGACGACACTGGCTAATGTAAAGTATACAGTAGGGTGTGCACAGAACACACAGGTTAATGTGAGTTATACAGTAGTATGTGCACAGACGACACAGGCTAATGTGAGGTATACAGTAGGGTGTGCACAGAAGACACAGGCTACTAGGAAATATACAGTAAGGTGTGTACAGAAGACACAGGCTAATGTGAATTATACAGTAGGGTGTGCACAGAAGACACAGGCTACTAGGAAGTATACAGTAAGGTGTGTACAGAGGACACAGGCTAAGGTGAGGTATACAGTAGGTTGTGCACAGAAGACACAGGCTAATACGAGGTATACAGTAGGGTGTGCACAGAAGACATAGGCTAATGTGAGTTATACAGTAGGGTGTGCACAGAAGACACAGGCTAATGTGAGTTATACAGTAGGGTGTGCACAAAAGACACAGGGTAATGCGAGGTGTACACTAGGATATACACAGAAGACACAGGCTAATGTGAGGTATACAGTAAGGTGTGCATATAAGACACAGGCTAATGTGAGTTATACAGTAGGATGTGCACAGAAGACATAGGCTAATGTGAGGTATACAGTAGGGTGTGCACAGAAGACACAGGCTAAGGTGAGTTATACAGTAGGATGTGCACAGAAGACACAGGCTAATGTGAGATATACAGTAGGGTGTGCAAAGACACAGGTTAAGGTGAGTTATACAGTAGGGTGTGCACAGAAGACACAGGCTAATGCGAGTTATACAGTAGTATGTGCACAGACGACACTGGCTAATGTAAAGTATACAGTAGGGTGTGCACAGAACACACAGGTTAATGTGATGTATACAGTAGGGTGTGCACAGAAGACACAGGCTAATGTGAGTTATACAGTAGTATGTGCACAGACGACACAGGCTAATGTGAGGTATACAGTAGGGTGTGCACAGAAGACACAGGCTACTAGGAAATATACAGTAAGGTGTGTACAGAAGACACAGGCTAATGTGAATTATACAGTAGGGTGTGCACAGAAGACACAGGCTACTAGGAAGTATACAGTAAGGTGTGTACAGAGGACACAGGCTAAGGTGAGGTATACAGTAGGTTGTGCACAGAAGACACAGGCTAATACGAGGTATACAGTAGGGTGTGCACAGAAGACATAGGCTAATGTGAGTTATACAGTAGGGTGTGCACAGAAGACACAGGCTAATGTGAGTTATACAGTAGGGTGTGCACAAAAGACACAGGGTAATGCGAGGTGTACACTAGGATATACACAGAAGACACAGGCTAATGTGAGGTATACAGTAAGGTGTGCATATAAGACACAGGCTAATGTGAGTTATACAGTAGGATGTGCACAGAAGACATAGGCTAATGTGAGGTATACAGTAGGGTGTGCACAGAAGACACAGGCTAAGGTGAGTTATACAGTAGGATGTGCACAGAAGACACAGGCTAATGTGAGATATACAGTAGGGTGTGCAAAGACACAGGTTAAGGTGAGTTATACAGTAGGGTGTGCACAGAAGACACAGGCTAATGCGAGTTATACAGTAGTATATGCACAGACGACACAGGCTAATGTGAGGTATACAGTAGGGTGTGCACAGAAGACACAGGCTAATGTGAGTTATACAGTAGGGTGTGCACAGAAGACACAGGCTAATGTGAGTTATACAGTAGTATGTGCACAGACGAAACAGGCTACTGTGAGGTATACAGTAGGGTGTGCACAGAAGACACAGGCTAATAGGAAGTATACAGTAAGGTGTGTACAGAAGACACGGGCTAATGTGAGTTATACAGTAGGGTGTGCACAGAAGACACAGGCTAATACGAGGTATACAGTAGGGTGTGCAAAGAAGACACAGGCTAATGTGAGGTATACGGTAGAGTGTGCACAGAAGACAAAGGCTAATTTGAGTTATACAGTAGGATATGCACAGAAGACACAGACTAATGCGAGTTATACAGTAGTATGTGCACAGACGACACAGGCTAATGTGAGGTATACAATAGGGTGTGCACAGAAGACACAGGCTAATGTGAGTTATACAGTAGGGTGTGCACAGAAGACACAGGCTAATGTGAGTTATACAGTAGTATGTGCACTGACGAAACAGGCTACTGTGAGGTATACAGTAGGGTGTGCACAGAAGACACAGGCTAATAGGAAGTTTACAGTAAGGTGTGTACAGAAGACACGGGCTAATGTGAGTTATACAGTAGGGTGTGCACAGAAGACACAGGCTAATACGAGGTATACAGTAGGGTGTGCAAAGAAGACACAGGCTAATGTGAGGTATACGGTAGAGTGTGCACAGAAGACAAAGGCTAATTTGAGTTATACAGTAGGATATGCACAGAAGACACAGACTAATGCGAGTTATACAGTAGTATGTGCACAGACGACACAGGCTAATGTGAGGTATACAATAGGGTGTGCACAGAAGACACAAGCTAATGTGAGTTATACAGTAGGGTGTGCACAGAAGACACAGGCTAATGTGAGTTATACAGTAGGATGTGCACAGACGACACAGGCTAATGTGAGGTATACAGTAGGGTGTGCACAGAAGACACAGGCTACTGGGAAATATACAGTAAGGTGTGTACAGAAGACACAGGCTAATGTGAGTTATACAGTAGGGTGTGCACAGAAGACACAGGCTACTAGGAAGTATACAGTAAGGTGTGTACAGAAGACACAGACTAAGGTGAGGTATATAGTAGGGTGTGCACAGAAGAAACAGGCTAATACGAGGTATACAGTAGGGTGTGCACAGAAGACACAGGCTAATGTGAGTTATACAGTAGGGTGTACACAGAAGACACAGGCTAATGTGAGTTATACATTAGTATGTGCACAGAAGACACAGGCTAATGTGAGGTATACAGTAGGGTGTGCACAGAAGACACAGGCTACTAGGAAGTATATAGTAAGGTGTGTACAGAAGACACAGGCTAATGTGAGTTATAAAGTAGGGTGTGCACAGAAAACACAGGCTAATACGAGGTATACAGTAGGGTGTGCACAGAAGACACAGGCTAATGTGAGGTATACGGTAGATTGTGCACAGAAGACAAAGGTTTATTTGAGTTATACAGTAGGGTGTGCACAGAGGACCCAGGCTAATGTGAGTTATACAGTAGTATGTGCACAGACGACACAGGCTAATGTGAGGTATACAGTAGGGTGTGCACAGAAGACACAGGCTACTAGGAAGTATACAGTAAGGTGTGTACAGACGACACAGGCTAATGTGAGTTATACAGTAGGGTGTGCACAGAAGACACAGTCTAGTACGAGGTATACAGTAGGGTGTGCACAGAAGACACAGGCTAATGTGAGGTATACGGTAGAGTGTGCACAGAAGACAAAGGCTAATTTGAGTTATACAGTAGGATGTGCACAGGAGACACAGACTAAGGTGAGGTATACAGTAGGGTGTGCACAGAAGACACAGGCTAATATGTGAGGTAGGCTATACAGTAGGGTGGGCACAGACGACACAGACTAATGTGAGGTACACAGAAGGATGTGCACACGAGATTCAGATTAACGTACAGTTGGCCCAGAAGTCACAAAAAAAGGAAGGTACATAGCAGAATTATATATCAGCAGCTGCAAAATTAGATCAGAACAGATGGTAGTGAAGCCATCGGTGTCTACTTTGTATTTGCAAATCAGCGCGTGTAATGTTAGATCAGGAGTGGTGTTTGTGTATTCTGTGGTGTCTGGGTGATGTTTACTCCATGTGTACAAGAGCAGGTGTACACTCTTAGAGCAGGACAGATAACATGTTGCACCCAATTTTTTGTGCTTTACGTCGTACTCAAGAATATTTCACTTAGACGACGGTGGCAAGCATTATGGTTGGAGGAAACTGGGCATAGCCCGGTGGAAACCCACGACCAACTGCAGGTTGCTGAAAGACCTTTATACGAACGGCGGAAGAGGAGGCCAGCATGAGCTGGACTTGAACTCACAGCGACCGCATTGCATGGTAAGAGCCTTCTGTTTCATTACGCTGCGCTAGCGCGCTAACCAACTCAACCACGGAGGCCCCCTAATTATTACTGACACATGTATTCAAGTAAAAATTCGCCATTATTTCCTAGATTCAAATGTAGTCAAACACTTATTTCAAAGGGGGGAAAAAGAGAAAAAATGCCCTCATATCTGTTTCATTATTGTTGTTAAAGGGTATAGATTCCATGTATAAGAGTATGAGGTTTACATATCCTTTCTCCCTCAATATAACTTTGTTGTTAATATTTAAATATTTAGGTATCTTTAAAAAAAATGGCAAATTGAAGAAAATTTAGCTGACTACTTCTGGTGGATTAAATAGTCTTTGGGGGTATTGTGACAATGAAAGTCACTTGGTAAGTTATGTGTGGCGAGTTACCTTCCTTATTACACAGACGGCTTCGGTACTCCACGAATGACAACAGGCCTACTGCAGCTTGATAGTGAATTGAGTGTTCAAATGTGCCATAACTGCCAACTAAAACCAATGGCTGGATAGAGGAAGGTATTATTCTTGTTGTAAGTGATAAGTTTTAAACAAATTAGACCGCTAAAAGCCTGTATTTTAACCCAGTACTTAGTCTATGTCTATGTCGTACCCGTCATTTAGTGATGGATATAGTTCTTGTCGAAGCTCAACTCTTTTAAACTGGCTGAAAATGACAGGGATCTGTATATAAATTACATTAATGTCAAAAATATATGTCATTTTATTTCAAGAGATTGTGTTGAGCAAGTAAAACCACGGTAGGTGTACAGGTATTTACACCTCAGTCTTACAGCGTGTGTTTGTGGTTTGCTGTTGTTTATGCTGCTTCTGTTTTGTTTTTACAGAGCCGACACTGAGATTCACAGAGACAGACGACAGGAAGCTGAGAATCACTGACAGCGGCTGTGTGGTAGAGGCTGAGGACTTGTCCTGGGTGTTGTGGTGGAGGAGAGCTGTGACAGACGGGCGTTACCAGACGGGCAGGTACTACTGGGAGATAAACATCACCTGTTCACATGACTGTTACTGTGATGTAGGAGTGACACAAGAGAGCTGTGATGTGAGTGAGGTGACAGACCGTGGCCGTAACTCCTGGTACATTGAGATGGAGTACCGTTGTGATGAGGTCAGGTGTGATAGTCACAGTGGTCGTGGTGAGATCAAACCTGGCTATCTACAGTGGAGACGTTACACACGACCTCATCACCTGGGTGTGTACCTGGACTGTGATGACCACACACTGACAGTCCTGGACTGTGACAACAACCAGGTAATGTACACTGTCAGTGATGTTATCGTCACAGAGCCTCTCGTGCCATCGGTTGAGTTTGGTGTCTGGTCTGAATCTGTGTCTGTGTCTGCTCGTCTGATAACGGGTGACTCTGCAACTCTGCCTCCAGTTCTCTGTGATATGATAAGGACTTCCTGACCATCAGGTAATTATTTATTACATCTTTTCTATCATATTATCATGTGTTGAAGGAGACTGTTTTGTTAGTTTTTTTAAAAAAACAACAACAGAAACATTGCTGTTTTAGTTAATGTGAGCAATGGGGCTAATTCAATATGTATAGCTTGTTCTGCAAAGTGGTCAGTGATCTGTCACAAGCTTACATCTTGGTGTAGTTATACACAGTCTGTTTCACTTGTCCTGAACATCAGTGTCAGTTTTCTTCCAAACAAAATACATGTGGATAATGACTGGGTAGTTACATTTTTTAGTGGTGGCGACTTGTAAATCAGCATAATCAGGAGTGTCACTGAGCAAAACAGTTCACACTTTATACATGACAATACATATTGTCAACATGATACATGTAGTAATTTTTGTTGTGTTGTGTAACTTTAATTCCTAAGAAATAAACTAAATGAGAGAAATATGCCTTACCCTTTTAGCTTAGACCGGAGCATTGATTTTCCTTAATGATTATGTATTAAATCTTCAACGTGAAAAATATATATATATACCCTAACTTTCGCATGGTACCTTGCCATACCTCTACATGCAACTTGTACTTTTGTCTACAATATTCTCAGCTACCACTTTTTTAGCTGTAGTGGTTGAAAGTGAAGTCATAACATTTTCCTGCATTTGGTAACCTCCAGTGAGGCGGGTAATAACTGTGGCAGGGGGGAAGTTTTCAATTCTATCCAAAACAATTAAACCTCTGATGTATTTTATTTTGACATGTTAGATGCAAAGTAGCACAGCAGAAATTGATAGTGTATGAATAACTGAAATGCCTCTGTGTCAGTTTTATCCAATCAGTCCTCCTTCTTCAGTTCGGAGACAAGTCTTGGACCCAATTTCCTGAATTGCGCATATTTAACCAATAAAAAGGACAAGTTTTAAAATTTTTTGTTTATAATATCTTTATATGAATTTGGCACTGTAACCAAAATCTTACATGTCCAATGGCAAAAGTCAAAGTTCAGGGCTGTCTGTAGTAGCCCACCTGGGTTGATACTCTACACGTAAGAGTTTGGGATAGGATGTTTTGTGGAGAATGGGGTTTCTATTTCTTTCCTGTCAAAAAGGAAATTTGCAGAAATAAACATTTACCCTGTATTACATTAAAATGCAACAAGTGTTGTCCTTAGATTGTATAATATTGCAACCTCTACTCAGCTGCGCAGAAGTCATGTAGGAATTACTAAGCCTATCCCCACTTGTACCTGTAGAAATGAATTACAAAAACTAAACAATTTTTTATTATTATTGTTTCCCAGACAGCACATTTAATCAAATTTCATCAAACGTGAGAAGCAGATCAACTTTCAGACCTATTTGAAACACAGCATTAGCATATTTAATGTTGTAAAGTCACTTTGCACATAACAAAATTGAAACACATAATCGTGCATTGTACACTATGTGTCATACATGTATGTAGGTGTTTCAGAATATGTGATAAAAATAACCTGCTACTTCTAAATATATACACATGCCTGTGACCTGATACAGTCCTGGTCAAATAAATGCAATATTACACTCACCTGTGTAAATAAAATTTGGAAGTACAAGCCTGATAAGTGTAAGGGTGAAATTTTGCATAATTAACAGTGTGGGGATGGGGGTGGTGGGTAGATAGGGTTGGGGTTGTAATGGTTGGGGATAACCCATGGTAAATACCAAAAAGTAGTTCAGTTAAGACACGCACAACTTGACCTTATCACAATAAAGGTGATCAGTCAAAATTGGGATTTTTGATTTTTTTTTTTTGATTTTCCTTCACTATTTATATGTAGTAAATTTGTCAAATTCAACCTCAAAAATATATATCCCCTTCTAAACTTCCATGTGGTACCATGGCATACCTGCGCATGCAGTTTGCACTTTTCTCTACAACATATCAAAAATCAACCTGGCATTAACGCCATGTGTTTGATCTGTGGTTGCTGGAAGTGAAGTCATGACATCTTCTTACCTTGATAACATTCATGGGGTGGGTAATAACACTGGGCAGAGGGTTTTTAGTTCTATCCAAAACAGATTCTGATATAATTTAACAGGATGCAGTGCAGAAATTTAAAGTGTGTCTTTGTGGCAGTTTTATCCAGTTTTATCAGCGCTTGTTCACATTTCATTTCGGAGGCATATCTTGGACACAATTGCCCGAATGGCGTATGTATAACCCATAAGGTGTACTGGGTGTATACTTGAGGCACATCTGAGGTGTACCCTTGAGGTAGGACATATCTGATGGTGTGTCTGAGGTATACATGTACTTGGGGTTGTAGGCAACATGTATGTGAGGTGTATTGAAGGTGAACCTGAGGTACTATGGTTGGTAAAAAGATGATGGCTGAGGTGTGTCTGAGGTATAGGTGGAGGTATAGCTCAGGTATATGCTATTGGCAAGAGGGATGTACATGTACCTGAGTGTAACATTTATTACACTGTTTTCACTTTTATTTTGGTGAAAAACAATCTCAAAACCCTAAGCTAATGGCTGTAGGAATTATAGATAAATTAAAGTTGTAAATTTGTAAGTGCATGCAGTATTTTGTTTACAGTTTCAGTAATTTTCAGCTGATTTTTGTATGTGCTCACACTTCACAAATTCAGCCCCAAGAAGTATCAGTCAGTGTACATTTGGGTTCCTTTCCCACAGCCTGGAAAAGGACATTCTGATGGGCAGTAATCTTTGAATAATCAAGGAAAAAGCTACATTTATCCATGCTCTTTTGTTGGACAATATTTGTACAATGAATGGCAAGTATGTATTGGGTGAGACAAAGTCTTATATTTATTTTGTAAACCTTTTTTTTTTTTGGCCAAAAAACTGTAATTTTGTAGTCATCATTTTGTTTGAGGTAAAATATCTGAATCTGATCTCTAATTTGAAAACTTTAAAAAGTTTATTCCCACCATGATGCTGGCAGCTGTCGTATAAGTATGTATGGCTTAAAACACCAGTTAAATAACTCAAATCTTGATATCATTGTTTCCTGTATGTTTAGCTTTTTTTTAATTTGTTTATTGAAACTTTGCCTTTACTAACAATTTGTCACTACATGTACCTGGCCATAGTTTGAGTAAATACATCAACAGTATTTTGCATTGGAGTGTTGTAAACATGTCACATGTTCACAATATTAAACATTTTATGATGTTTATCAGCTGTCAGTACACAATATAAACATGTGTTTATATAAACAAAAACATATTTAAAAAAATCTCGTTTTCCGAATATATCCACCTCATTATTAAGTAAATATCTGATGTGTTTACCATAATAACACATCTCTTAGTTGCTTAACATGTTTCTTTCATGAATAAAAACCAATACTTGTTTCAAAACTCTAACAGAGATGTGTTTAAAACCTAAACTCTTTTTTTAGTATGTAAGCAATGTGAGGAAGGATGCTAAGTATTTATATTATCAATTATAAATAATTCCTTTGAAGGAGATTTCCATGTAATTGCTGTGATGTAAGATAATACGCATTACTGCACATTGTATTCACTGCCCAGGTAGATCCATATCATGTAAGTAATACACCGTGTCTGGTGATTACATATGATGACATTGTGATGATTTCGCCCAGTGCAAATCATATGTTTTAACTTTATTATATACTTTTCTTAATACATGTATATACGTTGATTACATGTATGCTGTGTGTCAGTTGTTTAAGGATTTTGTTCAGAACATAGATTATGTTTGACATGGATGTGCTTAGTCCGGCAAACTGATAGGTGTAAAGTTGTTCCACTGCTTTTCTTTGGTTTTTGTTTTCAAATTTGAAGTAAATAAGCCTGTCCAGAATTTTTCAGTGATAAACCTGATCAATTGTGTTGTACATGTATTAACGTTGATTCTCTTTTATTGCTTACATGTATGAATAACTACAACACGAGCTATCTCCTTCTTGTGTTTAAGCAGCACCACCCAGAGCTGTAGATCTCCACGTGCTTAAAGTATATTGACATGTATAATATACACCCTGACATTATTTGCCTGTAAGACACTCACAGCCAACTAGTAATGGCACGTATCCCTATGTGTGCTCTACAGAATGGGTAGATAGTTCCATTTTAAGTTAACCTCAAAGACCAACTTGATGTGCAGCTCATGTATCCAAACGCTTGATGTGTTGCAATGTATGAGTTTGTCAGGGTGTTTTTGATCCCAAGTCCCCATACATGTATGTTCAAACCCACAACAATGTGTCCATCTAAAATCAGCTGGAAAATCATTTTTGATGGCTGAACTTTGGAAATGTGAAAGTCTGGCTTTGGGTAATTCTACATCAGGGACTTCTAATATATTGCAATTAACATCACTGCATTTTATAAAATTCAATTCTGCTTAAGCCATGATGCTAGGGGAAGTGTACATCGCTACGGTTTATATATTTACATGAACAGTTGGAATGAAACCCAAACTGAGGTAAATCGACAAGATACCGTATTCCGCCGGTTACGTGTGACTATTTGGCAGCTATCACACTGTTGTCAATGTTCTGGTTTTACTCTCCATACCGTACGTCTTTAATTATATTGTACCTAATTTACCTTAAGAAGCGGCGTGATCACTAGTAGGCCCTGATGTAGCTATGACAACCTGTGGTCAAGATTATGAGGTCATCTATTAGCGCAATGCGCCATTTCATCTGTTTGCTGTTCTTTTTTTGTCGGTTGTATTTGTATTTATCTGCATGTATGATTATGTGATACTTTGTCACTTTCTGTCCTTTGTATTCCAACTTCAGAGATATACGCTAAATAAAAATGAATGGTTATGTATTATATAATTCTCGTTTAAATGGTTGGTTGAGTTAGTCTCAGTGAAAGGTAATCAAACACACTTAAAATCATGAACCGTATGTAGTATTGTTACACAAGTTTTTTACGTATACCAGTTTCATACTCAGCATATTCAAGTTACCTCATAGATGTGTTATCAGTATTGCTGGGTTTCCTCTCTTTCTAATACCGAGCCCTGACATTAACTTATGGGTATCTTCTTAGGGGGATGGTTGTCCTCTCTTTTTATCACCGGGCCCACACATTAACTGATGTGTATCTTCTCTGGAAAGCTGGTTTTCCTTTCTCTGTAATACCTGGTCAACACATTACATGATGTGTATTTTCTTAGGAGGGCTGGTTTTCCTCTTTTATACCGGGTTCACACATTAACTGATGTGTATCTTCTCGAGGGATCTGGTTTTCCTCTCTTTCTTTCACCGGGTCCACACATTAACTGATGTGTATCTTCTCGAGGGATCTGGTTTTCCTCTCTTTCTTTCACCGGGTCCACACATTAACTGATGTGTATCTTCTCGAGGGATCTGGTTTTCCTCTCTTTCTTTCACCGGGTCCACACATTAACTGATGTGTATCTTCTCAAGGGAGCTGGTTTTCCTCTCTTTCTTTCACCAGGTCCACACACTAACGGATGTGTATCTTCTCTGGAGAGCTGGTTTTCCTCTCTTTCTATCACCGGGTCCACACATTAACTGATGTGTATCTTCTCTGGAGAGCTGGTTTTCCTCTCTCTGTAATACCTGGTCAACATATTAACTGGTGTGTATTTTCTCTGGAGAACTGGTTTTCCTCTCTAATACCGGGTGCACACATTAACTCATGTCTGTCTTCTCAGGGGAGCTGGTTTTCCTCTCTTTCTATCACCGGGCCCACACATTAACTGATGTGTATTTTCTCTGAAGAGCTGGTTTTCCCCTCTCTCTGTAATACCGGGTCCACACATTACCTGATGTGTATTTTCTCAGGAGAGATGGTTTCCCTCTCCCTGTAATATAGGGCCCAGAAATTACCTGATGTTTTACTTTTCAGGAGGGCTGGTTTTCCTCTCTCTCTAATACCGAGTTCACACATTACCTGATGTGTATCTTCTCAGCAGAGATGGATTTCCCATCTCTCTAATACCGGGTTCACTCATTACCTGATGTGTATCTTCTCAGGAAAGATAGTTTTCCCATCTCTCCAATACCGGGTGTACACATTACCTGATGTATATCTTCTCAGGTGTCGTGGATTTCTTCTCTGTCTGATACCTTGTCCGTATATTACCTGATGTGTGACTTCCCAGGAGGGCTGGTTTTCCTCTCTCTCTAATACCGGGTTCACACATTACCAGATGTGTATCTTCTCAGCAGAGATGGATTTCCCATCTTTCTAATACCGGGTTCACACTTTACCTGATGTGTATCTTCTCAGGTGAGATGGTTTTCCTATCTCTCTAATACCGGGTCCACACATTACCTGATGTATATCTTCTCAGGTGTCGTGGATTTCATCTCTGTCTGATACCTTGTCTGTATATTACCTGATGTGTGACTTTTCAGGAGGGCTGGTTTTCCTGTCTCTCTAATACCGGGTTCAAACATTACCTGGTGTGTATCTTCACAGCAGAGATGGATTTCCCATCTCTCTAATACCGGGTTCACACATTAAATGATGTGTATCTTCTCAGGAGAGCTGGTTTTCCTCTCTTTCTACATGTAATACCGGGTGCTAACGTGTATCTTTCAACGTGTGATGGGTTTCCTCTCTGGATGACACCTGGTTCACACATTACATGGTACAAGTACCCATCTTCTTTGTTGTGGTACGTTTCCTCTCTTACACCTGATCCAAATGTTAGGCTAGCTGATCACCAGGTGGGGGGGCTGGTGATTATTGAAGAGGTTTTTTTTGTCTTTGTAAGACTATGATTTTTGCTACGCGGGGGTATGATGTTAACTGTGAGGGTTTATAGTGTCAACAACAGGGCGTTTTCCATTATTACAAAAAGACCACACTAAATGAATGAGGGAGTGATTATGACTTAACGGCACTTCTGCAATATTTCAGAAATACCATGGCGATGACATGTTTACACTTGGAGGTATTGGATGGTTTTCAAGATAATGGGTAGAGTCAAAATAGAAACAAAAGATCAACATGGTT